>NC_133326.1:160487558-160787558 GCF_042186555.1 Aquarana catesbeiana | reverse complement strand
TCAGCACGTGGCCGTGGGACACGCTTGGACTTTTTTTCGGCATCTGGCTGTGTTGAGTCGCAACATGCGGAAGACTTGGTCGAATGGATGACCAAGCCGTCCTCATCCTCCTCATCCTCTCTCACCCATGCCCAGGGTACTTTGTCTGGCAAAGCAGCGGCCTCTTCCCTTGGCTCAATGTCATCAGTGACTCCTTCCCTAGCCCCACCATGTCCTCCTGAGGAGTCCCTCGAACCGTTTGACCACAGTGTTGGGTACATGCTCCAGGAGGATGCCCAGCGTTTGGAAGGCTCTGATGATGATACTGAGCTCGATGAAGGCAGTAACGTGAGCACGGACAGAGGGGGTGCCCAAGAAGGACAGCAATCTGGCAGTCATGCTCCCCCTGCTGCAGCATACTGCCAGCTTTGCTCCAGTGATGAGGAGGGAGGGAATGATGAGGTCACTGACTCAACGTGGGTGCCTGATAGGAGAGAGGAGGAGGAGGAGGAGGCGGCACATCACCAAAGAGGCAGGATGCCCTCCAGGGGCCAGCCTAAGGGCAGCACCTTGACTGCATCACACCCCAAAGCTCCACATGTGCAGGGTGCTGCAGTCTCTGCGCGTTATTCAAAAAGTTCTTTGGTGTGGGCTTTTTTGAGATGAATGCATCAGATCGCACCGCTGCTATTTGCAACATATGTCTCAAGTGTATCTCGCGTAGCCAAAACATCTCCTGCTTGGGTACCACATGCTTGACCAGACATATGTTGACCTGCCATGCAGTTCGTTGGCAAGCGTATCTAAAAGACCCACACCAAAGAACAAAGAGGACCTCTCCTTGCTCCTCATCAGCTGAGATCTCCAACCCCACTATACCTTCAGTCCTCTCTGAGACCTGCACTGAGAGGAATGAAGGTGTAGAATTAGGTGTGTCACAGCCAAGTACTTGTGGGTAACCTGCTTTTGGTACACCGACGTCAGATTGTACCAGGCAAATTCCCCTGCCCCAGCTGCTGCACCGCCGAAAGAAGTTTGCTCCCAGCCATCCACATGCCCAGCGGTTGAATGCTAGCTTGGCAAAATTGCTAGCACTTCAACTGCTGCCTTTTCAGTTGGTAGACTCTGCCCCCTTCCATGAGTTTGTGGAATGTGTGGTTCCTCAGTGGCAGGTACCCAAATGCCACTTTTTCTCACGGAAGGCGATTCCGGCTCTCTACCGGCATGTGGAAGGCAATGTCCATGCCTCGCTGGACAGGGCGGTCAGCGGTAAGGTGCATATTACCGCTGACTCATGGTCCAGCAGGCATGGACAGGGACGTTACCTAAGTTTTACGGCACATTGGGTGACTCTGCTGGCAGCTGGGAAGGATGCAGGACAAGGTGCAGTAGTGTTGGAGGTTGTTCTGCCACCACGCCTCCAAAATGCTAATGATTGTGACACACCTCTCTCCTCCACCCCCTCCTCTTCTTCCTCCATGGCCTCTTCGTGTGCTTTGTCCTCGGAACCAGCGGTGCTCCGTAGCCGTTCAAGGGGCTACGCAAGTACGCAGGTCAAAAGATGCCATGCGGTGCTTGAGATGGTGTGCTTGGGGGACAGGAGCCACACTGGAGCAGAGGTTCTGTCAGCTCTGCAGGAGCAGGTTCAGAGGTGGTTGACGCCACGCCAACTTAAGGCAGGAATGGTGGTTTGCGACAATGGCATCAACCTCCTCTCTGACCTCCGACAGGGACAAATGACCCATGTGCCCTGTTTGGCTCACCTCCTTAACTTGGTGGTGCAGCGGTTCTTGGGCAGGTACCCGGGCTTACAGGATGTCCTGAGGCAGGCCAGGAAAGTCTGTGTGCATTTCTGCCGGTCATATAATGCCAGTGCTCGGCTGACGGACCTCCAAAAGGAGTTTAACCTGCCCAAGAACCACCTAATCTGTAACATGCCCACCAGGTGGAACTCAACGTTGGCCATGCTGCAGCGGCTGCACATGCAGCAGAGGGCCATCAATGAGTACCTGTGCGACTATGGCACCAGGACAGGGTCAGGGGAGCTTGTTTTTTTTTCCCCACGCCAGTGGGCCATGATCAGGGATGCATGCACTATCCTGTCACCATTTGAGGAGGCCACGAGGATGGTGAGCAGTGACAGTGCATGCATCAGTGACACTGTCCCCCTTGTCCACCTGTTGGAGCACACGCTGCATGGAATAATGGACAGGGCACTTGAGGCAGAACAAAGGCAGGAAGAGGAGGACTTCCTTAGCTCTCAAGGCCCCCTTTATCCAGACAGTGTTCCTGCGTGCCCGCCAATCACACAGGAAGAGGAGGAGGAGGAGGAGGAGGAGGAGGAGGAAGATTGTGTCAGTATGGAGGTGGAGCCTGGCGCTCAGCATCAGCAGCAGTCTTTAAGGGATCAGTCCCAAGAAACACATGGACTTGTACGTGGCTGGGAGGAGGTGGCTGTGGACCATGTCGTCCTTAGTGACCCAGAGGACTCCGGACCGAATGCCTCAGCAAACCTACGCTGCATGGCCTCCCTGATCCTGCAAAGCCTGCGTAAGGATCCTCGTATTCGTGGTATCAAGGAGAAGGACCAATACTGGCTGGCAACCCTCCTTGATCCACATTACAAGGGTAAGGTTGCGGACCTTATCTTGCCATCGCAGAGGGAGCAGAGGATGAAACATCTTCGGGAGGCCTTGCAGAAAGGTCTGTGCAACGCGTTCCCAGAGACTGGGAGGTTACAAACTCCTGTTTCTGGACGTGTTGCTGAGGCTTTGGTCAGTCAAAGAAGGAGCGGTGGAGAAGGTGGCCGTCTGACCGATGCATTCAGACAATTTTTTGGTCCGCAGCCCCAAGGTATGATCGGTTCCAGCAACCATCGCCAGCGTCTGTTTTACATGGTGCAGGAATACCTAGGGGCAAGATCTGACTTGGACACCTTTCCCACCAAAAATCCTCTGGGTTACTGGGTCTTGTGGATGGATCACTGGCCAGAGCTTGCACAGTATGCAATTGAGCTACTGGCCTGTCCTGCATCCAGCGTTCTTTCGGAAAATTCAGTGCTGCTGGAGGCTTTGTAACCGATCACAGGGTGCGTCTGTCCACTGACTCGGTTGATCGACTGACCTTCATAAAAATGAATCAGTCTTGGATCACCACCAGCTACCAAGCACCTGATGCTGATGTAACCGAATAATTTTTTTTGAAATCTCAGATCCCTTCAAAGACTGCCTATGCTGATGCTGAGTGACTATCCCTGAGTAATTATCCTCTTCCTCCTCAATCATCACGCTGATAGCTTGTAAGAACATTTTTGGTTCTGGGCGCCACCACCAGTGCCTAAGGCCCAATTTTTCAGCCCCTGTTTTACAGGGGCGTGTAATTACAATTTTTGATGCAATACTTTGCAGCAGGGCTCGTTTCTGCGTTACAACTAGAGTATCTGTGAGTGGTTGCAGTGTTGTGGCACCAGCACCAGTGCCTAAGGCCCAATTTTTCAGCCCCTGTTTAACAGGGGCGTGTAATTACAATTTTTGATGCAATACTTTGCAGCAGGGCTCATTTCTGCGTTACAACTAGAGTATCTGTGAGAGGTTGCAGTGTTGTGGCACCAGCACCAGTGCCTAAGGCCCAATTTTTCAGCCCCTGTTTAACAGGGGCCTGTAATTACAATTTTTGATGCAATACTTTGCAGCAGGGCTCATTTATCCATTCCAACTAGAGTATCTGTGAGGGGTTGCAGTGTTGTGGCACCAGCACCAGTGCCTAAGGCCCAATTTTTCAGCCCCTGTTTAACAAGGACGTGTTATTACAATTTTTGATGCAATACTTTGCAGCAGGGCTCATTTCTGCGTTCCAACTAGAGTATCTGTGAGGGGTTGCAGTGTTGTGGCACCAGCACCACCACCAAAGGCCAAATTTTTCTGCCCTTGTTCAACAGGGGCATGTAATTACAATTCTTGATCTAATATTTCACAGCAGGGCCCATTTCTGCACCCACCAAGAGCGAGTGAGCACTTACAGTGTTGTGGCACCAGCACCACCACCACCAAAGGCCCATTTTTTTTGCCCTTGTTCAACAGGGGCATGTAATTACAATTCTTGATCTAATATTTCACAGCAGGGCCCTGTGAGGGCTTACAGTGTTGTGGCCACAACAACACCTAAGGCCCAAATTTCTGCTGAGTATATAGGGCAGGCCCCTACTTTCAAACATCTAACTTACAAACGACTCCTACTTGAGGAAGGAGACAACAGGAAGTGAGATGAAATCTACCCCTAGGAAGGGAAATTCTCTCCTGTAAGAGTTAATATGGGAAAAACATTTCTCCTTTCCACTGATGCTTTCCAATCCTTGTTCCACAAAAAACCCCACATTTTCAAAAAACATTTGTCATTGGGACAAAAAGTGAGGGGAAATCTTCTGAAGAGGAGGAAAGACAGCAAAACAAATGTCACAGGGGTGATAACCCTTCCCTATGTTTTCCAAAAAGCTTAAAAAAGATTTTTTTGGCTGGAGCTAAACATGTTAAAAATGTACCCGTTAAAAATTACAAATTCTACTTAACAACAAACCTACAGTCCCTGTCTTGTTTGCACCGCCTGTATACTGCTGTTCAGAGTATATAGGGCCTGGTGGCCCCACACCTTTCCTTATTTTAATTTGGGTGCAGGGTTCCCCTTAATATCCATACAAAACCCAAAGGGCCTGGTAATGGTCTGGGGGGTACCCATGCTGTTTGTCTCACTGATTTTCATCCATATTGCCAGGACCCGACATTACATTAAACCCGCAAGCAGTTTTAAATGAGATTTTTTCCTTTAAAAATTACATTTTGTGCAGGGACTGTTCTAAACACGGGAATCACGCGCCACTTTACAGGCATACTATAGACACACCCCAGGTACGATATTTAAAGGAATATTTCACTTTTTTTTTTACTTTAAGCATCATTAAAATCACTGCTCCCGAAAAAAAGGCCGTTTTTAAAAGTTTTTTTTGCATTGATACATGTCCCCTGGGGTAGGACCCGGGTCCCCAAACCCTTTTTAGGACAATACCATGCAAATTAGCCTTTAAAATGAGCACTTTTGATTTCGAACGTTCGAGTCCCATAGACGTCAATAGGGTTCTAACGTTCGTGCGAATTTTCGGTCCGTTCGCAGGTTCTGGTGTGAACCGAACCGGGGGGTGTTTGGCTCATCCCTAGTAATTAGGAGTTTGGTGGGAAAACCTATAAGAGATATTATTTCTCTGGAGACATTTGTACATTTCTTTCACTCTTTTCTTTTGCGGTGGCGGTTGAAATGTCATAAAAAAACATACAGATGAATATAGATCAGGAAGAGGGTTTTCTTTTCTAGTGACCAACATGAGACATTCTTTATTGTGGTAGAAGTGAATCCTGACTAAAATGTCTCTGGGAACTTGAACTGAAAGATGCTTGGGTTTCGGAAACCTGTGGGCCCTGTCAACGATGAATTCCTGGACAAAATGCATACACAAAAGACATTTAAATAGTAAAATATTGGATTCATTATGTCTGCTTAGTAGGGATGAGCTGAACACCCCCCGGTTTGGTTTGCACCAGAACATACCGAACAGGCAAAAAATTTGGAAGAACACACGAACACCGTTAAAGTCTATGGGACATGAACATGAAAAATCAAAAGTGCTAATTTTAAAGGCTTATATGCAAGTTAATGTCATAAAAAGTGTTTGGGGAACCGGGTTCTGTCCCAGGGGACATGTATTAATACAATTTTTTTTTTTTTAAACGGCCGTTTTTTCGGGAGCAGTGATTTTTTTAATACTTAAAGTGAAACAATAAAAATGAAATATTCTGGATACATCACCGGAAGTGAGCCGAGCAGGGCGCCTCAGAGAAGAGCTCCTGAATCCCCAACGCTCCATCCGCATCCATCCGAGCCTCATCACGCCTGGAACAGGTCTGGACCCCACAGATTTGTTGGGCATCGTCCCCTGCACCGGCCCATACCACTATTGTGCCGTTTCACTGCCTCCGACCTAGTCCACGGTCTCCTGGCCTAGTCCATTACAGCCATTCCTGGCACAATCCTCAGGCTTCCAAGGCCTCATACCTGCCATCCTCCACCCAGGCAGCACTGCATCTCGCCTGTCTTCCTCCCAGCCTTGTAGGAGAGCCTCTGGAGTGAGTTGTCTGAAGCTGCAGCCAGCTCTCCTTTCAGTCACAGCTTGAAGCCGGCCGCCATTTTAGCTCAATCCAGCTCCATCCTCGGGCACAGATAGACTAATACTCTCCATCCTTCCACCAGACTCTGCCACATCATCCCCTGCCATCATCCATGTGACAGACCTAGCCAGAACAGAGGCTGCTGGAGAGGACTAAACACGGCCTGAATGCAAGCCTGTTGCCTTTTGATTATGGGCCCTGGATTTTCAATGGGACAATACTCTTTGTGAGGTGAATGAGAAATCCAGGCTGAACTGTACTAATCGAAAAACCAAATATATACCTCAATATGGGATTTTTAAGGGCAATGTAATGATCAAAGATTTGAATAAAAAATGTTAAATTTTATTGATACAAAAACGAATAGAATACAATACAAATCAGCATATAATGAATGTTTTGAATAAATGTTTTTTAAAAAAAAGGGACATCAGATACATGAGACCAAGTGATGCATCCTACTGCTAAATACAAACACCACCCAAGTTGATACGATGGCGTCCGATAGCAGATTTCCAACGCGTTTCAACTTTATTGTCAAAGCAAAGTCTTCCTCAGGGAAGGAATTGCATCACATTCTAGAATTTCAAAAAATAGCATAATTACAATGATAAATATATACACATGTCGCCTATATCTAGAAAGACCGCATTTTAATTGAAAAATCATAAATGCGACTTACATTCGAGCATGTAGCTGCAGAAAAATGCCTTTTAGTGCTGGCAGGGGCCCTGATCACCAATTTGTCTAAACCGCTCAGTATCCTCTACGGGGCGACCCGGTATGCTTATAAAGAAACCAATATTTGGCAGCCATAAGGAGCAGAGAGGCTAAAAAACATGAATAGTGTTTAAATTAAAAGGAATTAAATCAATAGTCTTGGAAATCTTAGTGATTCATGAGAATCCAAGTTTCATAGTAGCCACCAAGTAAAAAAATCCATGATCAAATTACCTTGAGTGAGTCATGTAGCATGTATGGGTGAAGTTCCCAGTTGTAGGTGAGAGAGAGCTCTGGTCCTAGAGTTCCTCTCTGTTAAAAGCCAGTTGCAAAGTGCTGCCCTTGGCCGTCCCTGGCGTCCTAATGTAGGGGATATGGGTGGGGTTTATGTGATGGGCGTGGCATGGGTTTAGGAGTATTACCCTGTTCATTGGTGGTGCAGTGTGGGAGGCGTGGCCTGCATCGGCCGCCGTCTCTGTCATATAGTCTCCTTATAAGGTAGTAGAAGGAGAGCATTACTAGGCATCCTGTTGCTATGGTGATGGACGCCTCCAGCTTGACGCTTGAGGGCGTCTCACAATCATCTATGTTGCCTCCCCTCACAACACAAAAGCATGCACTTCCCCTGCCGCATTGTAAAGCCCACCTCCATCTATGTGTTGTATGGAGTGTGGGCGCGGCATCCTGGGGAGGAGGAGAGGTGCGTCTAGTCGTCAAGGCAACCTGTATAGTGTAGGAAGTATTGAGACGTGTGAGGCGTCGGAGTCACGTGATTCCGACGTCACTCACTCATCACTGTGAAAGGAGAGTATGCGCTGTGTAGTGTATATAGCGCTGATGTTTATTTTATAGCTCACATAGCATCAGGGCACAAAGATTCTGATGCCAGTCAGGTAACTAAGAGGGACCTTTTTAAACCTGGACAGCGCCAATAGATGCAGTGAGTAGCATCATTGTTGTGAAATGACATTTTGGTGTCATATTGCTATAGAGGACAGAACTTTTATATTTATATCAGGTCTCTATTAATTAAATCTGAACTGTTTACTAGTGTCATTTAAAGGAACAGGAGCTTTGATTGCACTCCTATTTGAACTGAAGTATACCCAAACCCCCTTGCTCTGATTTTCTTGGCATTGTATTTGAATGCCAACGAGCCTACATTAGGGCTTATAACCACCGGCACAATAAAAACTCCCCTGGCACCAAAACAGGTGGTGTCTTCGTGGGGGGTGGGGGCCATGATAAAAATCATGACCCCCCCTTGTGCCGGGTAGGGATAAAGAGAGTGGAAGAACGGTGGCCATCATGGCCCCAGGCGTCAGCACAGAGAGGCAAATTTATCAAAATAGGTTGCATGCAGATGCATCTATGATAACAGCGATCAAGACAAACAATTACATTGAATAGGTACATATACAATTTCGATTGAAGATTGTTATAATGAAATGAATTACACTACCTAGATGTAGTACATAAAAATATTAAAAACGATTATTAAAGAAAAACTCTCCTATATGGTTTAACTGGGTGGGGTGCAGAAGAACCAGGCAGTTTAAAATATATATAGCCATCAATTAAAGAGTTCCATTTGGGAACCAAAAGCATGTTGTGTTGTTAATGGAACTCTTGATGAAGAAAAATTGAATTGGAGAGACAGTGTGGTAGATTATTTGTTAGTCAGTTTTCCCCGAGCTGAAACCCTCCAAAAAGGGTCTGAAACTTTCACTTTCGTTTAAACCAGGGGGGGTGGTAGCCCTAAGGTACCTTATCCAACGCATTTCTCGCTGGAGAAGGACCTTGTTCCAGTCCCCTCCCCTAATTGGCAAATGAATCCTATCCAGAACCGTGAAGTTCACAGAGGGTAGCCGATAATTGTGATATCTGGCAACATGCCTTCCCAAGGGTAGGTATAGGTTGCCGATATACATGCTTTGCATATGCTTATCGACTCGTTTACCAAATTCTTGTCTGGTTTTTCCTAGGTAGAAGGCACCACACTGGCACTGCATAAGATATACAACACCCTGTGTTTTGCAATTGGCAAAATGGTGCAGGGAGAACCTCTCCACATTGGGCAGTGCCAGTGTGGTCCTCCTACCAATGACCTTACATTGGGCACAGGCTCCACATGGATAGGTGCCCCATGTTTTGCAGGGGTCCTTTCTTGCTGTGCCTTTGTACTCACTTTGAATAAGTGCATTCCCTATTGAACCACTTTTCCTATAGGTAATTTGGGGTTTGGGGCCAATTAGTCCTTTTAGGCTTGGGTCGTCAGTGAGAATAGACCAATACTTGGAGACTATCTTGTTGATTTTAAAGTGCTCGTTGGAAAATCTCATAATGATCCTTGTAGAGGCATCCTCTTTGGTGGATTTTTTTGAGAAAATCAAATCCCTTCTGTTGGTCAGTTGGACTCGATTGAATGCCTTCTTCAAGGATGATTTTGTGTAACCTCTATTCATGAGTCTGATGGTTAATTTGTCCGCTTTGTGTTGGAAATCTTCATCGTTACTGCAGTTTCTTTTAAGGCGGAGAAATTGGCTGTATGGGATAGATACAGGGTGCTATTCCAAAAACCCAGCAGACTCAAATAGATAATTTTTTAGACAGGAGCAACGCACAATCACAACCCTCTCCAACCCCGACACCACCCCCTCTGACACAACTTTCAATGATACCTATGACAGCCTCACTGGTGAAGGAAAGTTAAATGTCATTAATCTTTCATCTCACCACCTTACAAAAACAGAACAGGAAGTGCTTTCCTTGGGCCTCTCCTTTTGTCCTAATCGTAGCCTAGATAGCTTTGAAACCGTTAAAGATATAAACCTGTTTGCCAGAAAACTTCTACTTAAAAGCTTATATACTAAAAAAACTTCAGCCACACTTGAAGTGGCACCTAATCTCAAAGCAGCCGATTTCAAAGCTCTTAGAGACCTCAATCTCCTATTGCAAGAAAGCGGCCCTGCGGAAGAGTTCTGGGAAGGGGACCTTGACAATGAGAGTAGTGAGGAAGAACAGGAGAAACCCAATAAAGTTCAAACGACCAAGAAATACAAAAGGAAATCTCACAAGTTTCCACCATTGAACCAAAATCCAGCCATAGCCCTCTTTGTAGGACAGGTCACCAAGGAAATCGAGAAAATGGAAAAATATAACAGTAGTAAAAAAAGTAAAAAAAGTAATTTGAACAGGGAACAACAACAGGCATTAAATTCCCTCAGAAACAACACAGAAATTACAATCAAAGCAAGGGAGGAAACATTGTCTTAATGGACAATGCCAAGTATGAAAAAATGTGCTTTAATATATTGAACAATACTAAATGCTATAAAAAGATTTCTCCAGCCATAGTGGATAAATTCAACCAAGAATTTTTTTCCCTAGTGGACGAATCCCTAAATGAAGGAATAATAGATAGGGACACATGGGACTTTATACGTACTAGACATCCGCGCCAACCCACGTTCTACGCACTACCGAAAGTGCATAAAAAACTAAATGATCCACCAGGGAGACCTATAATTTCTGGGAATGGCTCCATCACAGAGGGAATTAGCCAAATAATAGATCAATATCTAAGACCCCATGTAATGGAATTACCATTATACACAAAAGACACCATACATCTGCTACAAATCCTGGAAGAAATATTCATTCCCGACTCAGCCCTACTTGTTACAGTGGATGTGGAGTCTCTCTATAATAGTATCCCACATGATCTAGGTATAGCAGCAATCGAACGTGTCCTACAACAGAGGGCAACAACTGACTGGAAGTTCAATGCATTCATTTTATCCATGCTTGAATATATTCTCAAACACAACACCTTCCTGTTCAAGGGCTCCCACTACCTCCAGGTACAGGGAGTGGCTATGGGAACGTGCTGCGCACCCTCATATGCCAACCTGTACCTGGGGGAGTGGGAGAAGAACTTTCTACAAGGGGAGGCAACATCTATATATACTCGCCACATTTGCATGTGGCAGAGGTATATAGATGATCTCTTCATCATCTGGGATGGCCCCCCTGAGCAATTGGTAAATTGCCTAAAAATGATGAACACCAATGACTTCAATCTTTTCTTTACGATGACATCTGATCCTCATGAAATAAATTTTCTGGATGTCACCATCTTCAAGAATCATGATGGTGGACTATCAAGTAAACTTTATAGAAAGGAGACTGCGGGCAACACTTTGTTGCACGCAGATAGCTTTCACCCAGATCCTCTAAAAAGATCGATCCCATACAGCCAATTTCTCCGCCTTAAAAGAAACTGCAGTAACGATGAAGATTTCCAACACGAAGCGGACAAATTAACCATCAGACTCATGAATAGAGGTTACACAAAATCATCCTTGAAGAAGGCATTCAATCGAGTCCAACTGACCAACAGAAGGGATTTGATTTTCTCAAAAAAATCCACCAAAGAGGATGCCTCTACAAGGATCATTATGAGATTTTCCAACGAGCACTTTAAAATTAACAAGATAGTCTCCAAGTATTGGTCTATTCTCACTGACGACCCAAGCCTAAAAGGACTAATTGGCCCCAAACCCCAAATTACCTATAGGAAAAGTGGTTCAATAGGGAATGCACTTATTCAAAGTGAGTACAAAGGCACAGCAAGAAAGGACCCCTGCAAAACATGGGGCACCTATCCATGTGGAGCCTGTGCCCAATGTAAGGTCATTGGTAGGAGGACCACACTGGCACTGCCCAATGGGGAGAGGTTCTCCCTGCACCATTTAGCCAATTGCAAAACACAGGGTGTTGTATATCTTATGCAGTGCCAGTGTGGTGCCTTCTACGTAGGAAAAACCAGACAAGAATTTGGTAAACGAGTCGATAAGCATATGCAAAGCATGTATATCGGCAACCTATACCTACCCTTGGGAAGGCATGTTGCCAGATATCACAATTATCGGCTACCCTCTGTGAACTTCACAGTTCTGGATAGGATTCATTTGCCAATTAGGGGAGGGGACTGGAACAAGGTCCTTCTCCAGCGAGAAATGCGTTGGATAAGGTACCTTAGGGCTACCACCCCCCCTGGTTTAAACGAAAGTGAAAGTTTCAGACCCTTTTTGGAGGGTTTCAGCTCGGGGAAAACTGACTAACAAATAATCTACCACACTGTCTCTCCAATTCAATTTTTCTTCATCAAGAGTTCCATTAACAACACAACAGGCTTTTGGTTCCCAAATGGAACTCTTTAATTGATGGTTATATATATTTTAAACTGCCTGGTTCTTCTGCACCCCACCCAGTTAAACCATATAGGAGAGTTTTTCTTTAATAATCGTTTTTAATATTTTTATGTACTACATCTAGGTAGTGTAATTCATTTCATTATAACAATCTTCAATCGAAATTGTATATGTACCTATTCAATGTAATTGTTTGTCTTGATCGCTGTTATCATAGATGCATCTGCATGCAACCTATTTTGATAAATTTGCCTCTCTGTGCTGACGCCTGGGGCCATGATGGCCACCGTTCTTCCACTCTCTTTATCCCTACCCGGCACAAGGGGGGGGTCATGATTTTTATCATGGCCCCCACCCCCCCGAAGACACCACCTGTTTTGGTGCCAGGGGAGTTTTTATTGTGCCGGTGGTTATAAGCCCTAATGTAGGCTCGTTGGCATTCAAATACAATGCCAAGAAAATCAGAGCAAGGGGGTTTGGGTATAATTCAGTTCAAATAGGAGTGCAATCAAAGCTCCTGTTCCTTTAAATGACATTAGTAAACAGTTCAGATTTAATTAATAGAGACCTGATATAAATATAAAAGTTCTGTCCTCTATAGCAATATGACACCAAAATGTCATTTCACAACAATGATGCTACTCACTGCATCTATTGGCGCTGTCCAGGTTTAAAAAGGTCCCTCTTAGTTACCTCACTGGCATCAGAATCTTTGTGCCCTGATGCTATGTGAGCTATAAAATAAACATCAGCGCTATACACACTACACAGCGCATACTCTCCTTTCACAGTGATGAGTGAGTGACGTCGGAATCACGTGACTCCAACGCCTCACACGTCTCAATACTTCCTACACTATACAGGTTGCCTTGACGACTAGACGCACCTCTCCTCCTCCCCAGGATGCCGCGCCCACACTCCATACAACACATAGATGGAGGTGGGCTTTACAATGCGGCAGGGGAAGTGCATGCTTTTGTGTTGTGAGGGGAGGCAACATAGACGATTGTGAGACGCCCTCCAGCGTCAAGCTGGAGGCGTCCATCACCATAGCAACAGGATGCCTAGTAATGCTCTCCTTCTACTACCTTATAAGGAGACTATATGACAGAGACGGCGGCCGATGCAGGCCACGCCTCCCACACTGCACCACCAATGAACAGGGTAATACTCCTAAACCCATGCCACGCCCATCACATAAACCACACCCATATCCCCTACATTAGGACGCCAGGGACGGCCAAGGGCAGCACTTTGCAACTGGCTTTTAACAGAGAGGAACTCTAGGACCAGAGCTCTCTCTCACCTACAACTGGGAACTTCACCCATACATGCTACATGACTCACTCAAGGTAATTTGATCGTGGATTTTTTTACTTGGTGGCTACTATGAAAACTTGGATTCTCATGAATCACTAAGATTTCCAAGACTATTGATTTAATTCTCTTTTTAATTTAAACACTATTCATGTTTTTTAGCCTCTCTGCTCCTTATGGCTGCCAAATATTGGTTTCTTTATAAGCATACCGGGTCGCCCCGTAGAGGATACTGAGCGGTTTAGACAAATTGGTGATAAGGGCCCCTGCCAGCACTAAAAGGCATTTTTCTGCAGCTACATGCTCGAATGTAAGTCGCATTTATGATTTTTCAATTAAAATGCGGTCTTTCTAGATATAGGCGACATGTGTATATATTTATCATTGTAATTATGCTATTTTTTGAAATTCTAGAATGTGATGCAATTCCTTCCCTGAGGAAGACTTTGCTTTGACAATAAAGTTGAAACGCGTTGGAAATCTGCTATCGGACGCCATCGTATCAACTTGGGTGGTGTTTGTATTTAGCAGTAGGATGCATCACTTGGTCTCATGTATCTGATGTCCCTTTTTTTTTAAAAACATTTATTCAAAACATTCATTATATGCTGATTTGTATTGTATTCTATTCGTTTTTGTATCAATAAAATTTAACATTTTTTATTCAAATCTTTGATCATTACATTGCCCTTAAAAATCCCATATTGAGGTATATATTTGGTTTTTCTTAAAGTCTTATGGGATGATGGCAATGACACACCCGACCTTTTGAGTCATTAATCTATGTGAACTGTACTAATCGGACTCAGTCGTGTATATATGTATATATTGTATAGGGACTCCTTACTGTAGATTTGTGTCCCTGAAGAGGGAGGGGGGATTCCTCCAGCAGCCCCCTGCTGATAAGACTGATTCATTCTGTTGGGACACATCCTGTGAGGAGATGTTGGTGTCATCAATTCCAACTACCTGTGTTTATGTTAATTGAATGAGCTGATGACATTGTCCTCTATACAATGTAGGAGACGGGATGACTCCTATTGGAGCTGCTATTGTGTTAATATAACTGTGTGAAGCTCGGTGACCACAAGTCTGGGCGAAAGGTCATGTCTCAGTCACCTAGGCTGTATAAAGGATTAGATAATTAGCTCATGTTAATTAAGTTACAGTTGTATTGTTAGAGGAGGTTCCAACGGCATATAAAGTCTTGTAATTTTGATTCTAAATAAAGTGAGTTCTTGGTAGCAACAAGCAAGTGTCGCCTTGTTTTGTGCTCAGAGAGGTTGGGATATCTGTATACAGACTGGGAGGAAGTGGTATATGACGGAAGCACTCAAGCGGAGTGTGGGACGTTCTGTGACATTGGTGGCAAGCAGCGGGAAAGCTTCCTGCAGTCTGGGAAATCTAAACCTCCACCTGGATCCAAGATCAGGATAGCAGACTTCAGTCACCCCAGCGGAGATATGGACCTGACATCAGAATTCCCGGGGCTGCTGCGAATCATCCTTTCAACATACACCAGGACTGTGTCTGAGGATGAATACCTGGAGCTTAGGCAGCAAATTCGGGTGGAGCTCTGGATTGCAGCCCTCTGTCTCGCTGGTATAAAACAGGGCAAGTGCTTTCCAACCCAAGAGCAACGGGCCAGTGACCAACGGGCATTGCGGATGGCATTCCTGGGAGAGCAGCCCCAGGAGCAATGGGTGACTGAGTTGGACAGGTTGGTCCAGCAGGAGATAGAGCTGGACAATCGTTATCGGGCTCTGCAATGGCACGCAGAGGAGGGATATTTAGGGGAGATGACAGAATGCTCTCCAGAGGGATATGACTTTGGTGGCCCTGGATTGCTGTGGGAGAACCTTACAGATCTCTTAATGTTTAGCGATGAAGGGGAACCTGACCTTGAGGACCTGAGAGAATATAGAGAGTCTATGCTCGGTCTTGCAGGGGTCTCAGAGCTCAAACCTGATCTGGACCATTTGCTAAGGAAGGAACAGCATCTGGAAAGGGCATACAGGAAACTGCTAGAACAAGTTCAGCAGCATGCCAGAGAATCGACAGTGGAAAATCCGGAGATTGCCGTCCCCAAACCTGAAGAGCTGACAACAGGGCAGAGCTCTGCTAACCTCTGCCCAGAAATTATGGCATCTTCTGGGTTCCATGGACAGTAGATGGTGAACCTCTATCCCCAGACATCAGTTGCAGAGACATGGGATTTGATAGACTTTTCTGCTGAGGAAAAACAACCTGATGAGCCTCCAGCAGAAGAGCTGCTATCAGGGCCAAAGTTCACTGTGTTCTGCCCAGCACCAACAGTGGCTTCGGCCTTCTTGAGAGAAGAGGTAGTCGGCCTTTCTCCCACAACACTGACAGGGACATGTGATTTTCTGCCAGCAGCATCTATGGAGTTAAAACAAACTTCTCCAGCTGAAGATCTGGTAACTGAACAGAGGGTCCAAGACCTCTGTCCCACACTTTTACCAATTCCAGAGACTGGGGATTTAATAGACGTTTCTGTAGAGGAGGAGCCACCTGGCAAACCCCCAGCAGAAGTGCTGGCAACCGGACAGAGGGTCCAAGACCTCTGTCCCACACTTTTACCACTGCCAGAGACTGGGGATTTAATAGACGTTTCTGTAGAGGAGGAACCACCTGGCAAACCCCCAGCAGAAGTTTTGGCAACCGGACAGAGGGTCCAAGATCTCTGCCCCACACCTGCAGCAATTGTGGAGGCCCAAGGTGAGGAGGTGGCAGTCTATCGCGAGCTGCAGATCAGGATCCAAGGAGAGAATGCAGTCATCACCTCACAACTGCAGCTTGATCTGGTGTCGGTTGATGGGGCTTCAGTCCCCACCTGTATACCCCAGGGATGCTGGGCAGTCGGCCCAGATCCCCAACAGCAGGATGGAGTGAGCCCAGTCCCCCTGTCTTCTCTCCAGTGGCAGAAAGGATTCCAGGGAGAAGGGCCAGTCCGGGCCTCTCCCCAGCGGCGGATATGTTCTCTGAGAGAGGCAGAGGATGGCTGGGTGAGTAATACTCTGTTTGGAATAATTTGTTTGGGGTACTGTGTGGGTACAGGCAGTAGAGGACTGGAACTATGGACTAACTTCGGAGTCAACCCGTCTGGGGTCTCCTCCTGTGTTAGTCTCCTGCCGAAAGGGGAGAAATGTGACAGACCTAGCCAGAACAGAGGCTGTTGGAGAGGACTGTATGCAAGCCTGTTGCCTTTTGATTATGGGCCCTGGATTTTCAATGGAACAATACTCTTTGTGAGGTGAATGAGAAATCCAGGCTGAACTGTACTAATCGGACTCAGTCGTGTATATATGTATATATTGTATGGGGACTCCTTACTGTAGATTTGTGTCCCTGAAGAGGGAGGGGGGATTCCTCTAGCAGCCCCCTGCTGATAAGACTGATTCATTCTGTTGGGACACATCCTGTGAGGAGATGTTGGTGTCATCAATTCCAACTACCTGTGTTTATGTTAATTGAATGAGCTGATGACATTGTCCTCTATACAATGTAGGAGACGGGACGACTCCTATTGGAGCTGCTATTGTGTTAATATAACTGTGTGAAGCTCGGTGACCACAAGTCTGGGCGAAAGGTCATGTCTCAGTCACCTAGGCTGTATAAAGGATTAGATAATTAGCTCATGTTAATTAAGTTACAGTTGTATTGTTAGAGGAGGTTCCAACGGCATATAAAGTCTTGTAATTTTGATTCTAAATAAAGTGAGTTCTTGGTAGCAACAAGCAAGTGTCGCCTTGTTTTGTGCTCAGAGAGGTTGGGATATCTGTATACAGACTGGGAGGAAGTGGTATATGACGGAAGCACTCAAGCGGAGTGTGGGACGTTCTGTGACAATCCACATTATATGGGAGGATATTCTGTGATTCTGCCAGAGAAATGAAGCTGACCCAAGGCCCACGCGCGGCAGCGGCTCCTAAGATGGCCACATAGTCCGGGAGCGCCACTCTGCTCCGACACACAAGTGCCCACACAGGCACGCAACCAGTCCCATCACAAGCTCATCCGGTAGCCCCAGAGAGGTGATGTGAGCGGGTACAACATCCGATACACAGGAACGGTTAATAGGCCCCCAAAGGCACAAATCTCTCCTGCTGTGGATTCTCCTCAGGGAACCAAGATGGTGGCCACGACCCAACCTCCGGCATGGGATAATCAGGGTAACTTCACACATGGCACAGCCCTGGAATCCATACACCTTATGGGGTGTACACACGGTCGGACTTTTCGTCTACAAAAGTCCGACAGCCTGTCCGACAGACTTCCGGCGGACTTTCGGCGGACTTGCAGCAGACTTTCTAACGAACGGACTTGCCTACACACGACCACACAAAAGTCCGACGGATTCGTACGTGATGACGTACACCGGACTAAAATAAGGAAGTTCATAGCCAGTAGCCAATAGCTGCCCTAGCGTGGGTTTTTGTCCGTCGGACTAGCACACAGACGAGCGGATTTCGGGGTCCGTCGTAGTTACGACGTAAAGATTTGAAGCATGTTTCAAATCTAAAGTCCGTCGGATTTGAGGCTGAAAAAGTCTGCTGAAAGTCCGGAGAAGCCCACACACGATCGGATTACCAGCCAGCTTTAGTCCGTCGGCGTCCGTTGGACTTTTGTAGACGAAAAGTCCGACCGTGTGTAAGCCCCATAAGTCCTCTCCCCGGAGCATTAGAGAGCACTTACCTAATAGGAGCTGCATCCCCTGCATCCACGGAATCATTGATAGGGCACACCATGAAGGACTTTTTATTATCCCCTATGGAAGAAAGCTCCATTCTCCCAGAGTTAAGGGAGAATCTCCATGCCTTCCGGCCTGATATGCCTAATAACTTAGCGGACTTGTTCTCCAGATTCTGAGACATGTTGAGCACTGGACTTTCTCAAACAGCTGCCAAAATTACAGGGGACATTAAAGCAGAACTCCAGACTTTAGGATCCCATATAGAAACAATCAAATCACACCTGGACACCATGATCGCCAGAACGAATCAAAACACTGATCGTATACAGGACCTTCAAGACCAGCCTGAGACGGTCATGTCTAAAATAGACGACCTCGAGAATAGATCTCGAAGATAACATTTTAGGATCAGAGGTCTTGCGGAAAAAGTCACAGATGTGCATGCAGTGGTTCGCTCTCATATTCAGAGCCTTATCCCCAATATTCACCCCCGAAAATTGGAGTTCGACAGGGCTTATAGAGCTCTGGGACCCCTGCGTTCAGACGGACTCCCAAGATTAAGCGCGTTCAGACGGACTCCCAACCTTATGCGATTAAGGAGGAAGTTCGGCAGCAGGCATGCTCCATCGCAAATCTCAAGATCCAGGATCATTCTACTCAAATCTTTGCGGAATTATCCCCATCTACCATCCAAAAAAGGAAATCGCTTAACCGCTCCTCTCAGTGCTTGCTCAGAAGGACATAAAATATTGGTGGCTATTTATATTCAATCTCAAGTTTTCCTATAAGAACAAGTCGTATAGCTTCTCCAAGCTTCAGGAGTAGGGATGAGCCAAACACCCCCTGGTTCGGTTCGCACCAGAACCTGCGAACGGACCGAAAATTTGCATGAACGTTAGAACCCCATTGAAGTCTATGGGACTCGAAGATTTGAAATCAAAAGTGCTAATTTTAAAGGCTAATTTGCATGGTATTGTCCTAAAAAGGGTTTGGGGACCCGGGTCCTGCCCCAGGGGACATGCATCAATGCAAAAATAGGTTTTAAAAAAAGCAATTTTTTCGGGAGCAGTGATTTTAATGATGCTTAAAGTGAAAAAAAAAGTGAAATATTCCTTTAAATATCGTACCTGTAGGGTGTCTATAGTATGCCTGTAAAGTGGCACGTGTTTCCCATGCTTAGAACAGTCCCTGCAAAAAATGACATTTTTAAAGTAATAAATGTCATTTAAAACTGCTTACGGCTTTAATGTAAAGTCCGGTCCCGGTAATATGGATGAAAATCAGTGAGACAAACGGCATACCCCCCTAGTCCATTACCAGGCCCTTTTGGTCTTGTATGGATATTAAGGGGAACCCCGCACCCAAATTAAAAAAAGGAAAGGCGTGGGGCCCCAGGCCCTCTGAACAGCAGTATACAGGCGGTGCAAACAAGACAGGGACTGTAGGTTTGTTGTTAAGTAGAATCTGTTTGTAATTTTGATCTGGTACATTTTTAAAGTGTAGCTCCAGCCAAAAAAATCTATTTTTAAGCTTTTTAGAAAACATAGGGAAGGGTTATCACCCCTGTGACATTTGTTTTGCTGTCTGTGCACCTCTTCAGAAGATTTTACCTCACTTTCTGTCTCAATGACAAATGTTTTTTGACAATTTGTGGTTTTTAGTGAAACAAGGTTTGGTGATAAAGCATCAGTGGAGAGGAGACACATTTTTCCCATAATTACATGCCCCTGTTAAACAGGGGCTGAAAAATTGGGCCTTAGCCACTGGTGGCGGCACCCAGAAGCAAAAATATTCTTACAAGCTATCAGCATAATCATTGAGGAGGATAGTCACTCAGCATAACAGAATAGTCACTCAGCATCAGCATAGGCAGTCATGAAGGGATCTGACATTTCAAAAAAAAATATTCAGTGACATCAGCATCAGGTGCTTGGTAGCTGGTGGTGATATAAGACTGATACAATTTTATGAAGATCAGTCGATCGACCGAGTCGGTGGACAGGCGCAACCTGTGATCGGTTACAAAACCTCCAGCAGCACTGAATGTGTGTTTCGAAAGAACGCTGGATGCAGGACAGGCCAGTAGCTCAATTGCATACTGTGCAAGCTCTGGCCAGTGATCCATCCTCAAGACCCAGTAACCCAGATGATTTTCAGTGGGAAAGGTGTCCAAATCAGATCTTGCCCCTAGGTATTACCATGTAAAACAGACGCTGGCGATGGTTGCTGGAACCGATCATACCTTGGGGATGCGGACTAAAAAATTGTCTGAACGCATCGGTCAGACAGCCACCTTCTCAATCGCTCCTTCTTTGACTGACCGAAGTCTCAGCAACAGTTGTCCAGGAACAAGAGTTTGTAACCTCCCAGTCTCTGGGAACGCATTGCACAGAACTTTCTGCAAGGCCTCCCAAAGATGTTTCATCCTCTGCTCCCTCTGCGACGGCAAGATAAGGTGCGCAACCTTACCCTTGTAACGTGGATCAAGGAGGGTTGTCAGCCAGTATTGGTCCCTCTCCTTGATACCACGAATACGAGGATCCTTCCGCAGGCTTTGCAGGATCAGGGAGGACATGCAGCATAGGTTTGCTGAGGCATTTGGTCCGGAGTCCTCTGTGTCACTAAGGATGACATGATCCGCAGCCACCTCCTCCCAGCCACGTACAAGTCCATGGGTTTCTTAGGACTGTAAATGATCGCTTAAAGACTGCTGCTGATGCTGAGTGTCAGGCTCCACCTTCATGCTGACACAATCCTCCTCTTCCTCCTCCTCCTCATTCTCTTCCTGTGTGATCGACGGGCACGCAGGAACACTGTCTGGATAAAGGGGGCCTTGAGAGCTAAGGAAGTCCTCCTCTTCCTGCCTCTGTTCTGCCTCAAGTGCCCTGTCCATTATTCCACGCAGCGTGTGCTTTAAAAGGTGGACAAGGGGGACAGTGTCACTGATGCATGCACTGTCACTGCTCAACATCCTCGTGGCCTCCTCAAATGGTGACAGGATAGTGCATGCATCCCTGATCATGGCCCACTGGCGTGGGGAAAAAAAAACAAGGTCCCCTGACCCTGTCCTGGTGCCATAGTCGCACAGGTACTCATTGATGGCCCTCTGCTGCGTGTGCAGCCGCTGCAGCATGGCCAGTGTTGAGATCCACCTGGTGGGCATGTCACAGATTAGGCGGTTCTTGGGCAGATTAAATTCCTTTTGGAGGTCAGCCAGCCGAGCACTGGCATTATATGACCTGCGGAAATGCACACAGACTTTCCTGGCCTGCCTCAGGACTTCCTGTAAGCCCAGGTAACTGCCCAAGAACCACTGCACCACCAAGTTAAGGACATGAGCCAAACAGGGCATATGGGTCAGTTGTCCCTGTTGGAGGGCGGAGAGGAGGTTGGTGCCATTGTCGCAAACCAAAATACCTGCCTTAAGCTGGCGTGGCATCAACCACCTCTGAACCTGCCCCTGCAGAGCTGACAGAATCTCTGCCCCAGTCTGGCTCCTGTCCCCCAAGCACACCAGCTCAAGGACCGCATGACATCTTTTGGCCTGCGTGCTTGCATAGCCCCTTGAATGCCTACGGAGCACCGCTGGTTCTGAATTCAAATCAGCACAGGAAGAGGCCATGGAGGAAGAAGAAGAGGAGGGAGTGGAGGAGAGAGGTGTGGCAGAATCACCACTAGTAGTATTTTGGAGGCGTGGTGGCAGAACAACCTCCAACACTACTGCACCCTGTCCTGCATCCTTCCCAGCTGCCAGAAGAGTCACCCAGTGCGCGGTGAAAGATAGGTAACGTCCCTGTCCATGCCTGCTGGACCATGAGTCAGCGGTAATATGCACCTTACCGCTGACCGCCCTGTCCAGCGAGGCCAAGATATTGCCTTCCACATGCCGGTAGAGAGCCAGAATCGCATTCCGTGAGAAAAAGTGGCATTTGGAAACCTGCCACTGAGGAACCGCACATTCTACAAACTCACAGAAGGGGGCAGAGTCTACCAACTGAAAGGGCAGCAGCTGAAGTGCTAGCAATTTAGCCAAGCTAGAATTCAACCGCTGTGGATGGCTGGAATGTGGATGGCTGGGAGCGAACTTCTTTCGGCGGTGCAGCAGCTGGGGCAGGGAAATTTGCCTGGTACAATCTGACATCTGTGTACCGATAGCAGATTGCCCCCAAGTACTTGGCTGTGACACACCTAATTCTACACCTTCATTCCTCTCACTGCAGGTCTCAGAGAGGACTGAAAGTATAGTGGGGTTGGAGATCTCAGCTGATGAGGAGCAAGGAGAGATCCTCTTTGTCCTTTGGTGTGGGTCTTTTAGGTATGCTTGCCAACGAACTGCATGGCAGGTCAACATATGTCTGGTCAAGCATTTGGTGCCCAAGCGGGAGATGTTTTGGCCACAAGAGATACGCTTGAGACATATGTTGCAAATAGCAGCGGTGGGATCTGATGCACTCATCTCAAAAAAGGCCCACACCAAAGAACTTTTGGAATAACACGCAGAGACAGCAGCGCCCTGCACATGCGGAGCTCTGCGGTGTGATGCAGTCAGTGTGCTGCCCTTAAGCTGACCCTGGAAGGCATCCTGCCTCGTTGGTGATGTGCCTCCTTCTCCTCTCTCCTATCAGGCACCCACGTGGAGTCAGTGACCTCATCATCCCCTCCCTCCTCATCACTGGAGCAAAGCTGGCAGTATGCTGCAGCTGGGGGAACATGACTGCCAGATTGCTGTCCTTCTTGGGCACCCCCTCTCTCTGGGCTCACGTTACTGCCTTCCTCTAGCTGGGTACCATCATCGGAGCCTTCAAAACGCTGGGCATCCTCCTGGAGCATGTACCCAACACTGTGGTCAAACAGTTCGGGGGACTCTTCAGGAGGATATGGTGGGGCTAGGGAAGGAGTGACTGATGCCATTGAGCTGAGGGAAGAGGCCATGTTGGCAGCTACTTTGCCAAGCAAAGTACCCTGAGCCTGGGTAAGAGAGGATGAGGAGGATGAGGATGACTTGGTCATCTAGTCTACCAAGTCTTCCGCATGTTGCGGCTCAAAATGGCTAGCTGCCGAAAAAAAGGACAAGACTGTCCCACGGCCACGTGCTGATGAGGATGCACCGTTTCCACAACCAGCACTGTTGCCTCTAGACACAGAGCCTGCTTGCCCTCTTTTATTGGCTTGTGACTGTCTGACTCTCCTTGTTGGCCTTCCAGACATACTAATGGCCTGCAGTGAGATGTAGCTGCACAAAGCTGGGATGTATATGTATACTAATACTGCAGCTAGCAGAATCAACTGCCTGCCTGTAGTATTATTAGTATGAGAACACCAGCAATTATCTTCAGGTATCTTTAGGTACACACTGTGCAGAGGACGCAGTACACTAACTGTAAATACTGTAACTGCCTGCCTATGGTATTAATAGGAGCAGAACAACAGCAATTGTCTTCAGGTAACTTTAGGTGCACACTGTGCAGAGGACACACTACACTAACTGTAAATACTGTAGCTGCCTGCCTGTGGTATTAATAGGATCAGAAGAACACCACTAATTTTCTTCAGGTAGCTTTAGGTGCACACTGTGCAGAGGACACAGTACACTAACTGTAAATAATGTAGCTGCCTGCCTGTGGTATTAATAGGAGCAGAACAACAGCAATTGTCTCCAGGTAGCTTTAGGTGCACACTGTGCAGAGGACGCACTACACTAACTGTAAATACTGTAGCTGCCTGCCTGTGGTATTAATAGGATCATAAGAACACCACAAACTTTCTTCAGGTAGCTTTAGGTGCACAGTGTGCAGAGGACACAGTACACTAACTGTAAATACTGCAGCTGCCTGCCTGTGATATTAATAGGAGCAGAACAACAGAAATTGTCTCCAGGTAGCTTTAGGTGCACACTGTGCAGGGGACACACTACACTAACTGTAAATGCTGTAGCTGCCTGCCTGTGGTATTATTAGGATCAGAAGAACACCACTAATTTTCTTCAGGTAGCTTTAGGTGAACACTGTGCAGAGGACACAGTACACTAACTGTAAATAATGTAGCTGCCTGCCTGTGGTATTAATAGGAGCAGAACAACAGCAATTGTCTCCAGGTAGCTTTAGGTGCACACTGTGCAGAGGACGCACTACACTAACTGTAAATACTGTAGCTGCCTGCCTGTGGTATTAATAGGATCATAAGAACACCACAAACTTTCTTCAGGTAGCTTTAGGTGCACAGTGTGCAGAGGACACAGTACACTAACTGTAAATACTGCAGCTGCCTGCCTGTGATATTAATAGGAGCAGAACAACAGAAATTGTCTCCAGGTAGCTTTAGGTGCACACTGTGCAGGGGACACACTACACTAACTGTAAATGCTGTAGCTGCCTGCCTGTGGTATTATTAGGATCAGAAGAACACCACTAATTTTCTTCAGGTAGCTTTAGGTGAACACTGTGCAGAGGACACAGTACACTAACTGTAAATAATGTAGCTGCCTGCCTGTGGTATTAATAGGAGCAGAACAACAGCAATTGTCTCCAGGTAGCTTTAGGTGCACACTGTGCAGAGGACGCACTACACTAACTGTAAATACTGTAGCTGCCTGCCTGTGGTATTAATAGGATCAGAAGAACACCACTAATTTTTTTCAGGTAGCTTTAGGTGCACACTGTGCAGAGGACATAGTACACTAACTGTAAATACTGTAGCTGCCTGCCTGTGGTATTAATAGGAGCAGAACAACAGCAATTGTCTCCAGATAGCTTTAGGTGCACACTGTGCAGAGGACACACTACACTAACTGTAAATACAGTAGCTGCCTGCCTGTGGTATTAATAGGATCAGAAGAACACCACTAATTTTATTCAGGTAGATTTAGGTGCACACTGTGCAGGGGACGCACTGCACTAAATTGTAAATACTGCAGCTTCCTGCGCTACTATACTAATAGGATCAGAAGAACACCACTAATTTTCTTCAGGTAGCTTTAGGTGCACACTGTGCAGAGGACGCACAGAACTAACTTGTAAATACTACAGTTGCCTGCGGTACTGTACTAATAGGATCAGAAGAACACCACTAATTTTCTTCAGGTAGCTTTAGGTGCACACTGTGCAGAGGACACACTACACTAACTTGTAAATACTACAGCTGCCTGTGGTATTGTACTAAAAGGATCAGAAGAACACCACTAATTTTCTTCAGGTAGCTTTAGGTGCACACTGTGCAGAGGATGCACTACACTAACTTGTAAATACTGCACCTGCCTGCGGTACTGTACTAATAGGATCAGAAGAACACCACTAATTTTCGTCAGGTAGCTTTAGATGCACACTGTGCAGAGGATGCACTACACTAACTGTAAATACTGTAGCTAATAGAACTAAAAGGATCAGAAGAACACCAGCAATTTTCTTCAGGTAGCTGTAGATACTGTAAAAACACCTGCTTGCCTGTCAGTAGTAGGAAGAGAATAACAGGAATGGATCTAGCTAAACTGAATACAGTGTATATATATATATATATATATATATATATATATATATATATATATATATATATATATATATATATATATTTATACAACACCTAGGATGTATATATATACAATACACTGTAAGTGCAGCTATCTGACTCGCCTGCCTACTCTATCTAACTTAAATCAAATGACACTGTCTCTCTGTCTATCTCTCTCTCAACGCAGGAATACACTTATATATTGTGGGGCGTGTACTAAACCCCCTGAGCTATAATTGGCCAAAGCCTCCTTGGCTTTGGCCAATTACAGCTCTCTGTATACACAGCGCTGTGATTGGCCAAGTATGTGGGTCATAGTGCATGCTTGATCAATCATAAGCCAGCAATGCAGTGCGGTGCCGCAGTGAACTATGGGCCGTGAGCGCCACTCGAATTTGGCGCAAACGGCCCATATCATTCCTAATTCAGCGAATGACCGAACAGGCATTGTTCGAGTCGAACATGCGTTCGATTCTAACGCGATGCTCATCCCTATTCAGGAAGGAGAAAAACTCCTCCTTCATCTGGGACTTATTACTCAGACCACGTCTTCTCCTTTACCTGGACCTGCTGCTGGATCCTCTAAATGAGAGATGCCCATGAGCCCGATCACTCTGGTGTGGCAGAAACCAAAAACCAAGAGATCCAAGGAATCCTCCCCTACGTGATTTACCTAACTATGTTTGACTATCTAAGCTTGATGAGCTCAAACTGTTTTTTCGCTCTGGGTCCTTCCCATTTGAATGGCCCCAGCTGGGTCTCTTCGGAGCACTTGTTGCACTCCTTCTCTTTTTCAATTTTTTCCACTTTTTGAGGGTAGGGAGGGATTTTGGGGAAAGGTCTGTTTGGGTTCTACACTGGTTCTAGATATTTTAAAACATGATGCTTTAAATGTAGTGTATCAGATATGGTAGTTGGGATTTCACCCTTTTTTTTTTTAATTAGTATTATTTTAATTGTGGGGCATGTCCTAGCTGATTTCAGCAGGAGGGACCGCACAATTGAAACTACACTGGTAACAAGATTAACGGGACCCCATGTCCGAATTATACCACTATACCTTCTTTCCATAGCACCGCTGATCCTCTTCTGACCACCCACATGTTAGCCTTTCCTCCCTTTATCCCATATGGGTCTGAACAGGTTACACACCTTGATAGGCAGTTTTATTTCAATTAAGCTGTTTGCGTTACTATCATAAATTTCTATTGTTTGGTTATTTCATTTCATATACGTTGTAATACAAAGGCGCTGCTGTCAGAGCAGCCTATTGGTGCCTCTGCCTGAACAGGAGATATGGATTACCACTCTCCCCTGGACAGGGTTGCTTCTTCTCTGGCAGAAGAAGACTCTTTAATTTTGTTTAAGGGAGCGTTGGGGCCTTGCCCCACCTCCCTTCTGAAGTTAGTTATATCTTCTCACCATTGTTACTTACTTTTCTCCTCTCTTTCTGTTGCTCATGCTTGTCTTTCTTCCAGATGTCCTTCCAAAAATTATTGCATCCTTTCCCTACCTGACTTGAATTCCAGACACCAGGACAAATCCTATATACCTCTTCCACGAGGCTCACAGGTAAGTATGTCGCTTGAGCTCCCCCTCCATCTGCTCCATGGCTGAAGCTGATAAACTGACCTCACCCCTACGAATAGTATCCCATAATACACAGGGATTGAACTCCCAGATTAAAAGATGAAAAATGTTTCAATGCTACCATAACCAAAAGATTGATGTGATCTTGTTAGAGGAAACACACTTCCCTGGATCATATTGCCCCAAGTACATCCATCCTAAATTCCCAAATTTTTTCCTCGCTAATGTGGAAAATAAGACTAAGGGTGTAGCAATTCTTTTCTCACACAAATCGAAATTCACACTCCAGCTGGAACATAAAGATCTGGATGGAAGATTCATCCTAACCAAGGGAGTGTTGGATGACCGACTTTACTCCTTTGTTTCTTATTATGCACCCAATCGAGGCCACGCAAAATTCTTTTTACAAATGTTCCAGGAACTGGGACCCATGCTGGAAGGCACAATTGTGGTGGGAGGAGATACCAACATAGCCTTCGACTCGGGGCTTGACAAAAAGCGCCCACCGGGTACTCAAAACACCCGCCCATCCAAACAAAGCTTACGGATTGCTAGACTCATTCACCAACATAAAGTAATTGACATTTGGAGAGAACTCAATTCACAAATTCTGGACTATACCCATTTTTTGCACCCACACCAATCCTTTTCCAGAATTGACCATATCTTCCTGTCTACCACGCATATACCCCTAGCACACAAATTATTCATAAGATATACTGTGTGGTCTGACCACTCTATGGTTTTTCTTCTCATACAAGGAGCCCAGAGTCCTCATGAAAAGAAACAAATCAATACTTAGTGACCCGGTAAGATCAATTGAAATTGAAAAAGCCATCAATGACTACTTCTCCCTAAATGACAAGGAAGATATAAACCCTGAAACTCTGTGGGAATCCCATAAAGCCACCATCAGAGGGAAACTTATCCAGATATCTTCCCAAATCAAACAAGCAAATAAAGCAGACATAGATAAACTAGAAAAGGAATTCCTAACTATTAGCAAGAAACATAAAAGATACCCTAAATCTATTCCGCCAGCCAAACTCGATGAGGCCAGACTGGCTTTAAACCTTACTCTTACATCAAGAGCAGAGAAAAATTTACGATGGAGCGGGGCCCGGTTTTACCAAATGAGACATAAAATTTAAGATTTAATGCTAGCAGCTGGTCTAACTCCCAAACTTCGCTCTACTACCTTACTAAAAATATGTCTCCTAAATAGATCTGGAACACACAACCCTCAGAAAATAATGAGCACCTTCCATGATTTCTATAAAACTTTATATAGCGGAGGGGCGCAGGAGGATCAGGCTGGTATTGACTCCTTTTTAGACTCTTTACCTATTCCCAAACTGGAAGATCGCCATATCGATAGATTGGAATCTCCAATAATGGTGGAAGAAGTTCTCTTGGTAATCAAAAACATGAAACGGAGGTTGACTCCCGGGCCAGATGGGTTCCCCAACCCCTATTACAAAAAGTTTGCACACATTCTGTCCCCATATCTAGCACGATTCTTTAACACTCTGAGGAAGGGAATGACCCTGGAACACTCACTTAACTCAACGTTTATCACAGTGCTTCCAAAACCAGGGAAAGACCCGGGAGAGGTTAGCAACTACAGGCCCATATCATTAATTAATAATGACCTAAAGATCCTAACCAAATTGTTAGCGGACCGGGTGTCCTCCTTCATAAGCTTATACATACATAAAGATCAGGTGGGGTTCAAATTAGATGGGCAATTGACATTAACTCACTGTTGAGATCAGGCTGGGATGGGGGGCAATCTCAAGAAGGACTTTTAGTATCTATAGATTTACACAAGGCCTTCAATCCTGTCTCATGGCCTTATCTTTTCAAAATATTACAGTATTGGGGGTTTGGCCGACAGTTCACTAACATTCTAATAGCACTATATTTGATTCCCGAAGCGCCAGTACGTCTTCAGGGATACTACTCAGAGCCATTTACACTCTCTAAAGGCACATGACAGGGTTGCCCCCTATCCCCCCTAATCTTCGCGATTGCGATTGAAGCTTTAGCCATAGCGATCAGGATTCACCCAGATATTTGTGGCATACAATGTGGCCCACAATCACACAAATTCACTCTTTTTGCAGATGATCTGCTCCTCTTCATCACATCACCACTAATCTCTCTACCAAACATCTGCCGCCTACTGGACGATTTTGGAAAAATTTCGGGACTACATGTCAATATGTTAAAGTCGCAGGCCCGTAACATAAATCTACCAGATTCCTTAGTTTCCCGGCTAAAAAGCCACTTCGCCTTTACATGCCATGATTCTCACATTCCCTACCTAGGGGTGCATTTACCGTCTAGGATAGATCAGCTATATGCAACCAAATATCCGCCAATATTTCACAAATTGGAATCGGATTTGCGTGAATGGTCTCGACTACCTATATTATGACTAGGGAGGGTTCACACTATAAAGATGACACTACTTCCACATATTCTCTATTTCTTTTGCTCCCATACCTATTAAAATGAGCCATTTGAAACGCTTTCAGGCAAAAATTATAGCCTTTGTTTGGGGATCGAAGGGGCGCAGGCTAGCTAAGGGGTCCTCTTTAGAGCCTGAAACAAGGGAGGGATGGGATTACCTAACCTACACAAGTATTACCAAGCAGCACAATTCGCCCAAATATCAGTGATCTACTCTCGGATTGCAAAACCTGATTGGGTGCATATGGAAAGGGAAGCAGTACCACAATTCACGCTAGATTTCACACTAGAACCCCTGCGCCAAATTTAAAAAAAAAATGTGTAGGGGTCCCCACAAAATCCATACCAGACCCATCAGGTCTAGTGTGGATTTTAAGGGGAACCCTGCACCAAAATGTAAAAAAAATGGTGTAGGGTTCCCCTCGAAATCCATACCAGACCCTTATCCAAGCACGCAACCTGGCAGGCTGCAGGAAATGAGGGGGGACAAAAGAGTGCCCCCTCCTGAACTGTACCAGGTCAAATGCCCTCAACATGGGGAGGGTGCTTGTCCCCTCCCATACAGCACCCCATATTGACAGAAAAACACAGAATTGTTGACATTTTTGGAGATTTATTAAAAAAGAAAAACTGAAATATCACATGGTCCTAAGTATTCAGACCCTTTGCTGTGACATTCATATATTTAACTCAGGTGCTGTCCATTTATTCTGATCATCCTTGAGATGGTTCTACACCTTCATTTGAGTCCAGCTGTGTTTGATTATACTGATTGGACTTGATTAGGAAAACCACACACCTGTCTATATAAGACCTTACAGCTCACAGTGCATGTCAGAGCAAATGAGAATCATCACGTCAAAGGAACTGCCTGAAGAGCTCAGAGACAGAATTGTGGCAAGGCACAGATCTGACCAAGGTTACAAAAAAATTCTGCTGCACTTAAGGTTCCTAAGAGAACAGTGGCCTCCATAATTCTTAAATGGAAGACATTTGGGACGACCAGAACCCTTCCTAGAGCTGGCTGTCCGGCCAAAGAGAGCTATCGGGGGACAAGAGCCATGGTGAGAGAGGTAAAGAAGAACCCAGAGATCACTGTGGCTGAGCTCCAGAAATGCAGTCGTGAGATGGGAGAAAGTTGTAGAAAGTCAACCATCACTGCAGCCCTCCACCAGCCGGGGCTTTATGGCAGAGTGGCCCGACGGAAGCCTCTCCTCAGTGCAAGACACATGAAAGCCTGCATGGAGTTTGCTAAAAAAACACCTGAAGGACTCCAAGATGGTGAGAAATAAGATTCTTTGGTCTGATGAGACCAAGATAGAACCTATTGGCCTTAATTCTAAGCGGTATGTGTGGAGAAAACCAGGCACTGCTCATCACCTGTCCAATACAGTCCCATCAATGAAGCATGGTGGTGGCAGCATCATGCTGTGGGGGTGTTTTTCAGCTGCAGGGACAGGACGACTTGTTGCATTCGAGGGAAAGATGAACACGGCCAAGTACAGGGATATCCTGGATGAAAACCTTCTCCAGAGTGCTCAGGACCTCAGACTGGGCCAAAGGTTTACCTTCCAACAAGACAATGACCCTAAGCACACAGCTAAAATAACGATGGACTGGTTTCACAACAACTCCGTGACTGTGCTCGAATGGCCCAGCCAGAGCCCTGACTTAAACCCAAATGAGCATCTCTGGAGAGACCTAAAAATTGCTGTCCACCAACGTTTACCATCCAAACTGACAGAACTGGAGAGGATCTGCAAGGAGGAATGACAGAGGATCCCCAAATCCAGGTGTGACAAACTTGTTGCATCTTTCCCAAAAAGACTCATGGCTGTATTAGATCAAAAGGATGCTTCTACTAAATACTGAGAAAAGGGTCTGAATACTTAGGACCATGTGATATTTCAGTTTTTCTTTTTTAATAAATCTGCAAAAATGTCAACAATTCTCTGTTTGTTTTTCTGTCAATATGGGCTGCTACATTAATGAGGAAAAAAATAAATGATTTTAGCAAATGGCTGCAATATAACAAAGCGTGAAAAATTTAAGGGGGTCTGAATACTTTCCTTCCCACTGTATATATATACCAGTCTGACTGTATATATATATATATATATATATATATATATATATATATATATATATATATATATATATATATATACATATATATATATATATCAAATACACTGCCACTAACTAACTAACCTGCCTGCCTAATATAGCTCAATCTCTCTCTCTCTCCGTCCACTATAACACACTATACGGGTGCTGTGTAAGCAGCCTTATAAAGTGTGGGGCATGGACTTAGTCCCCCTGAGCCATGATTGGCCAAAGTCACCCTACCCTTGGTCAATTATGGCTCTCGCTGAGGAGCGTGCTGTGATTGGCCAAAGCATGCAGGTCAGGTGTATGCTTTGGCCAATCATCATACAGCAATGAACATTTGCTGTGTTTGCTGAATTTGCTGTGAACATCCCATAAAATTTGCTGTTCGACGAACAGGTGAACACCCAATGTTCGAGTCGAACTTAAGTTCGACTCGAACTCGAAGCTCATCCCCAGTAAGGATTTGAATGTCTGTATTGAGTAAAGAGATTGGTGGTAATTATTCCACCAATTACATTAATTAATTAAATAATTTAGTTTAATAGGGTTCCACTATTTCTGACATTTTCTTGTAAAAAAAAAGCACATAAAAGCCCTCTGGGCCAGGGACTTTTTTGTCCTTAAAGCTTTAATGGCTTGTAGAACTTCAATGACTTTCATCTCCAAATCCATTAGGTTTATTTGGCCAAAACTCCACCAATAGCAGAAGTGGGTAGATAGTGCCAATGTTATGTCTAGTTTTGAGAGAGGCTTGACTTCATTTGGAGAGATTGCTTATTATACTGTACCTTAAATGTTATTTGATATTTCTTAAACAGAACATGTGGCAAAAACATAACATTTGGCAAGAATCATGTTTTACAATAAACACTTCGCTCTGTCTGCATTTTGCTCTTGTATATACTGTTTTTTTCAGAAAAGCTACAATGTTATCCATGTCAAAATCTAGCCTGGTAATTTACACAGATGTGCTAATAACATCAGGCTATCTATTGACAGTCTGACCTAAAATTAGATATATCCAACTCAGTATGTATAATCAGTATAGAACATGGGTATTGAAAGTGCTGGACTTCCGAGTTACCTATACACCAATGATTACATCTCTTTGCTGCTGAGAGATTTTACAACTTCTTGGCAGTCGCCAAAATTTAATATACTGATAATGAGATAATTGAAAACAAGTTTTTAAAGTCTAATATTATCCAAAGGTTATTTACTTATTTTTTTTGTTGGTTTAGATAACATGGAGAAAAGACACAAGCGCTGTTTCATTTTCTCTTCTTCTGTGTGGACATTTTCTGTTAAACTGTAAATAGTGTCTTGCCTCATATGGAAGATGTATTTATTCTTCCTCTTTTCCTCATATCTTTCTTTTCCTATCTGACACTTATCACTTTGACAGGAAGTGAGGGTAAATTTCCCTCATGGAGACACAGAAAGCAATAAATTCTTCAAAGAGACTCCAATTTCTCCTTACTCAACTAGACATTTTGTTTTTATGGAATCCTGTGTTCCAGGGGATTTATGTCCTTTTCTGTTTAATACCTTTGTTTATTAGCTACATGGCATAGAAAGTCCAAAGCACAAATACACAGACTTATAATTTTGATACATCAGATACAAATACTTGTTTGATATAGTACAGTTTAATGATGTATAGATCTATACATAATACAGACACCTCTGAAGTGTTAAACATAATTCAAAATCACTTTGGTAAAAAATAGAAATCATGGAGAGAAGATTATCTGGGGGAAAATTAAAAAGGAACCAACTTGGAACCAACTTGGGTGTCACTAAGGTGACATTATATATATATATATATATATATATATATATATAAATATATATATATACACACACACACACAGTGGGGCAAAAAAGTATTTAGTCAACCACAAATTGTGCAAGTTCTCCCACTTAAAAAGATGAGAGAGGCCTGTAATTGTCATCATAGGTATAACTATGAGAGACAAAATGTGGAAACAAATCCAGACAATCACATTGTCTGATTTTTGAAATAATTTATTTGCAAAATATGGTGGAAAATAAGTATTTGGTCGCCTACAAACATGCAAGATTTCTGACTCTCACATACCTGTATCTTCTTCTTTAAGAGGCTCCTCTGTCCTCCACTCATTCCCTGTATTAATGGCACCTGTTTGAACTTGTTATCAGTATAAAAGACACCTGTCCACAACTTCAAACAGTAACACTCCAAACTCCACTATGGTGAAGACCAAAGAGCTGTCGAAAGACAACAGAAAAAAATTGTAGACCTGCACCAGGCTGGGAAGACTAAATCTGCAATAGGCAAGCAGCTTGGTGTGAAGAAATCAACTGTGGGAGCAATACTTAGAAAATGGAACACATACAAGACCACTGATAATCTCCCTCAATCTGGGGGGGGGGGCAAGATCTCACCCCGTGGGGTCAAAATGATCACAAGAACGGTGAGCAAAAATACCAGAACCACACAGGGGGACCTAGTGAATGACCTGCAGAGAGCTGAGACCAATATAACAAAGGCTACCATCAGTAGCACACTATGCCACCAGGGACTCAGATCCTGCAGTATCAGACGTGTCCCCCTGCTTAAGCCAGTACATGTCCGGGCCCATCTGAGGTTTGCTAGAGAGCATTTGGATGATCCAGAAGAGGATTGGGAGAATGTCATATGGTCAGATGAAACCAAAGTAAAACTGTTTGGTAGAAACACAACTCGTCGTGTTTGGAGGAGAGAGAATGCTGAGTTGCAACCAAAGAGTCGTCTCCAAAGTCGTCCTGTCCCTGCAGCTAAAAAACACCCCCACAGCATGATGCTGCCACCACTATGCTTCACTGTTGGGACTGTATTGGACAGGTGATGAGCAGTGCCTGGTTTTCTCCACACATACCGCTTAGAATTAAGGCCAACAAGTTCTATCTTGGTCTCATCAGACCAGAGAATCTTATTTCTCACCATCTTGGAGTCTTTCAGTCCTTTAGCAAACTCCATCCGGGCTTTCATGTGTCTTGCACTGAGGAGAGGCTTCCGTCGGGCACTCTACCATAAAGCCCCGACTGGTGGAGGGCTGCAGTGATGGTTGACTTTCTACAACTTTCTCCCATCTCACGAATGCTTCTCTGGAGCTCAGCCACAGTGACCTTTGGGTTCTTCTTTACCTCTCTCACCAAGGCTTTTCTCCCCCGATAGCTCAGTTTGGCCGGATGGCCAGCTCTAGGAAGGGTTCTGGTCATCCCAAACGTCTTCCATTTAAGGATTATGGCGGCCACTGTGCTCTTAGGAACCTTAAGTGCAGCAGAAATTTTTTTGTAACCTTGGCCAGATCTGTGCCTTGCTACAATTCTGTCTCTGAGCTCTTCAGGCAGTTCCTTTGACCTCATGATTCTCATTTGCTCTGACATACACTGTGAGCTGTAAGGTCTTATATAGACAGGTGTGTGGCTTTCCTAATCAAGTCCAATCAGTATAATCAAACACAGCTGGACTCAAGTGAAGGTGTAGAACCATCTCAAGGATTATCAGAAGAAATGGACAGCACCTAAGTTAAATATATGAGTGTCACAGCAAAGGGTCTGAATACTTAGGACCATGTGATATTTCAGTCTTTCTTTTTTAATAAATCTGCAAAAATGTCAACAATTCTGCGTTTTTCTGTCAATATGGGGTGCTGTGTGTACATTAATGAGGAAAAAAATGGACTTAAATGATTTTAGCAAATGGCTGCAATATAACAAAGAGTGAAATATTTAAGGGGGTCTGAATACTTTCCGTCCTCACTGTGTATATATGCACTGAGAGGAATGAAAGTGTAGAATTAGGTGTGTCACAGCCAAGTACTTGTGGGCAATCTGCTTTCGGTACACCGACGTCAGATTGTACCAGGCAAATTTCTCTGCCCCAGCTGCTGCACCGCCGAAAGAAGTTCGCTCCCAGCCATCCACATGCCCAGCGGTTGAATGCTAGCTTGGCAAAATTGCTAGCACTTCAACTGCTGCCTTTTCAGTTGGTAGACTCTGCCCCCTTCCGTGAATTTGTGGAATGTGCGGTTCCTCAGTGGCAGGTATCCAAACGCCACTTTTTCTCACAGAAGGCGATTCCGGCTCTCTACCGGCATGTGGAAGGCAATGTCTTGGCCTCGCTGGACAGGGCGGTCAGCGGTAAGGTGCATATTACCGCTGACTCATGGTCCAGCAGACATGGACAGGGACGTTACCTAAGTTTCACAGCGTATTGGGTGACTCTGCTGGCAGCTGGGAAGGATGCAGCACAAGGTGCAGTAGTGTTGGAGGTTGTTCCGCCACCACGCCTCCAAAATGCCACTACTAATGATTGTGACACACCTCTCTCCTCCACCCCCTCCTCTTCTTCTTCCTCCATGGCATCTTCCTGTGCTTTGTCCTCGGAACCAGCAGTGCTCCTTAGGCGTTCAAGGGGCTACGCAAGTATGCAGGCCAAAAGATGCCATGCGATGCTTGAGCTGGTGTGCTTGGGGGACAGGAGCCACACTGGGGCAGAGGTTCTGTCAGCTCTGCAGGGGCAGGTTCAGAGGTGGTTGACGCCACGCCAACTTAAGGCAGGAATGGTGGTTTGCGACAATGGCACCAACCTCCTCTCTGCCCTCCGACAGGGACAAATGACCCATGTGCCCTGTTTGGCTCACATCCTTAACTTGGTGGTGCAGCGGTTCTTGGGCAGGTACCCGGGCTTACAGCATGTCCTGAGGCAGGCCAGGAAAGTCTGTGTGCATTTCCGCCAGTCATATAATGCCAGTGCTCGTCTGGCAGACCTCCAAAAGGAGTTTAACCTGCCCAAGAATCTGTGACATGCCCACCAGGTGGAACTCAACGTTGGCCATGCTGCAGCAGCTGCACATGCAGCAGAGGGCCATCAATGAGTACCTGTGCGACTATGGCACCAGAACAGCATCAGGGGACCTTGTTTTTTTTCCCCCACGCCAGTGGGCCATGATCAGGGATGCATGCACTGTCCTGTCACCATTTGAGGAGGCCACGAGGATGGTGAGCAGTGACAGTGCATGCATCAGTGACACTGTCCCCCTTGTCCACCTGTTGGAGCACACTGGGAGAATCTAGGATGGAAAAGGACCTGGGGGCCCTAGTAGATGACAATGGCATGCAATGCCAAGCTGCTGCTAATAAAGCAAACAGAATATTGGCATGCATTAAAAGGGGGATCAAATGCAGAGATAAAACGATAATTCTCCCACTCTACAAGACTCTGGTCTGGCCGCACCTGGAGTATGCTGTCCAGTTCTGGGCACCAGTCCTCAGGAGGGACGTACTGGAAATGGAACGAGTACAAAGAAGGGCAACAAAGCTAATAAAGGGTCTGGAGGATCTTAGTTATGAGGAAAGGTTGCGAGCACTGAACTTATTCTCTCTGGAGAAGAGACGCTTGAGAGGGGATATGATTTCAATTTACAAATACTGTACTGGTGACCCCACAATAGGGATAAAACTTTTTTGCAGAAGAGAGTTTAATAAGACTCATGGCCACTCATTACAATTAGAAGAAAAGAGGTTTAACCTTAAACTACGTAGAGGGTTCTTTACTGTAAGAGCGGCAAGGATGTGGAATTCCCTTCCACAGGCGGTGGTCTCAGCGGGGAGCATTAATAGCTTCAAGAAACTATTAGATAATCACCTGAATGACCGCAATATACAGGGATATGTAATGTAATACTGACACATAATCACACACATAGGTTGGACTTGATGGACTTGTGTCTTTTTTCAACCTCACCTACTATGTAACTATGTAACTATGTAACGCTGCATGGAATAATGGACAGGGCACTTGAGGCAGAACAGAGGCAGGAAGAGGAGGACTTCCTTAGCTCTCAAGGCCCCCTTTATCCAGACAGTGTTCCTGCGTTCCCGCCGATCACACATGAAGAGGAGGAGGAGGGGGAGAAGGAGGAAGGGGGAGGAGGATTGTGTCAGTATGGAGGTGGAGCCTGGCACTCAGCATCAGCAGCAGTCTTTAAGGGATCAGTCCCAAGAAACACATGGACTTGTACGTAGCTGGGAGGAGGTGGCTGTGGATCATGTCATCCTTAGTGACTCAGAGGATTCCGGACCGAATGCCTCAACAAACCTACGCTGCATGGCCTCCCTGATCCTGCAAAGCCTGCGTAAGGATCCTCGTATTCGTGGTATCAAGGAGAAGGACCAATACTTGCTGGCAACCCTCCTTGATCCACGTTACAAGGGTAAGGTTGCGGACCTTATCTTGCCATCGCAGTGGGAGCAGAGGATGAAACATCTTCGGGAGGCCTTGCAGAAAGGTCTGTGCAACGCGTTCCCAGAGACTGGGAGGTTACAAACTCCTGTTTCTGGATAACGTGTTGCTGAGGCTTCGGTCAGTCAAAGAAGGAGCGGTGGAGAAGGTGGCCGTCTGACTGATGCGTTCAGACAATTTTTTAGTCCGCAACCCCAAGGTATGATCGGTTCCAGAAACCATCGCCAGCGTCTGTTTTACATGGTGCAGGAATACCTAGGGGCAAGATCTGACTTGGACACCTTTCCTACCGAAAATCCTGTGGATTACTGGGTCTTGAGGATGGATCACTGGCCAGAGCTTGCACAGTATGCAATTGAGCTACTGGCCTGTCCTGCATCCAGCGTTCTTTCGGAACGCACATGCAGTACTGCTGGAGGCTTTGTAACCTATCACAGGGTGCGTCTGTCCACCGACTCGGTCGATCGACTGACCTTCATAAAAATGAATCAGTCTTGGATCACCACCAGCTACCAAGCACCTGATGCTGATGTAACCGAATATTTTTTTTTGAAATCTCAGATCCCTTCAAAGACTGCCTATGCTGATGCTGAGTGACTATCCTGAGAAATTATCCTCTTCCTCCTCAATGATCACGCTGATGGCTTGTAAGAACATTTTTGGTTCTGGGTGCCGCCGCCTAAGGCCCATTTTTTTCATGGGGCATGTAATTACAATTTTTGATGCAATACTTTGCAGCAGGACTCGTTCCTGAATTCCAACTAGAGTATCTGTGAGGGGTTGCAGTGTTGTGGCACCGTCACCAGTGCCTAAGGCCCAATTTTTCAGCCCCTGTTTAACAGGGGCATGTAATTACAATTTTTGATGCAATACTTTGCAGCAGGGCTCGTTCCTGTGTTCCAACTAGAGAATCTGTGAGGGGTTGCAGTGTTGTGGCACCAGCACCAGTGCCTAAGGCCCAATTCTTGATCTAATATTTTCACAGTAGGGCCCGTTTCTGCGTCCACCAAGAGCGAGTGAGGACTTACAGTGTTGTGGCACCAGCAACACCACCACCAAAGGCCCAATTTTTCTGCCCCTGTTCAACAGGGGCATGTAATAACAATTCTTGATCTAATATTTCACAGCAGGGCCCTGTGAGGGCTTACAGTGTTGGCCACAACAACACCTAAGGCCCAAATTTCTGCTGAGTATATAGGGCAGGCCCCTACTATCAAACATTCAACTTACAAACGACTCCTACTTACAAACGGAAGGAGACAACAGCAAGTGAGATGAAATCTACCCCTAGGAAGGGAAATTCTCTCCTGTAAGAGTTAGTATGGGAAAAACATTTCTCCTTTCCACTGATGCTTTATCACCAATCCTTGTTTCACAAAAAAACCCAAATTTTCAAAAAACATTTGTCATTGGGACAAAAAGTGAGGTGAAATCTTCTGAAGAGGAGCACAGACAGCAAAACAAATGTCACAGGGGTGATAACCCTTGCCTATGTTTTCCAAAAAGCTTAAAATAGATTTTTTGGCTGGAGCTAAACACGTTAAAAATGTACCGGTTCAAAATTACAAACAGTTTCCACTTAACAATAAACCTACAGTCCCTGTCTTGTTTGCACCGCCTGTATACTGCTGTTCAGAGTACAGAGCCTGTATACTGCTGTTCAGAGTACAGAGCCTGTATACTGCTGTTTCCTTTTTTAATTTGGGTGCGGGGTTCCCCTTAATATCCATACAAGACCCAAAGGGCCTGGTAATGGACTGGGGGGTACCCATGCCGTTTGTCTCACTGATTTTCATCCATATTGCCAGGACCCGACATTACATTAAAGCCGCAAGCAGTTTTAAATGACTTTTTTTCCTTTGAAAATGACATTTTGTGCAGGGACTGTTCTAAGCACGGGAAACACGTGCCACTTTACAGGCATACTATAGACACCCCCAGGTACGATATTTAAAGGAATATTTCACTTTTTTTTTTACTTTAAGCATCATTAAAATCACTGCTCTCGAAAAAACTGCAGTTTTTAAAAGTTTTTTTTGCATTGATACATGTCCCCTGGGGCAGGACCCGGGTCCCCAAACCCTTTTTAGGACAATACCAAGCAAATTAGCCTTTAAAATGAGCACTTTTGATTTTGAACATTCGAGTCTCATAGACGTCAATGGGGTTCTAACGTTCGTGCAAATTTTTGGTCCGTTCGCAGGTTCTGGTGTGAACCGAACTGGGGGGTGTTCGGCTCATCCCTAATTATAGGGGTATTTTTATTTAAAAAGTGTAATTTTGGCCGGAACACCACTTTAAGGCTGCCCTCGTTCACTATTATTATTTATATGTGATCTTGAATATTTGGCTGAAGCAATCTGTACACATCCGAAAGTGAAAGGGGTTGAAAAGGCAGGTACCCACTAAAAGGTATCACTGTTCATGGATAATATATTACTGTCCATTACCTCCCCACATGTTTCTTTACCAAACTTTGATGGACCATTTCACTCTCTTCTTGGATTTGAGCATTCATCAGTCCAAGATGACACACCTTCTGAAATTGCTATATGCCTTCCAGTTTCTATACCCTCTCACATTATTGAAATTCAGCATGAAAGCTCTTTACTTTTATCTAGGTTTTCTCCAGGCCCAGGGTCAAAAATCCATTATGTTTGCCCCTAAGTTTCCTTGGGGACTGGTGGTCCCTTACATGTACTATTATCTAGCTGCCAATAAAACTCCTTTAACTCATCTTTGCATCACTAGTGACCTCCCCCTATGGGCTCATATAGACATTTCTGATTCTTATCCTATCTATCCGTCCTATCTTCTTTGGATTGCCCCACACCTCAGTTTAAGATCCCTCAACCCAATTCTGTTGTTTACGCTTAGGATTTGGGACTCCATTAAATACTCTTCTGGCCCTGCTTGCCCATTCCTTCTTATATTGTAATTACCTAATTGTCTGCTTTTTCCCAAGGTCTGGACAGTCCCGTGCAATTCTGCTGGTGGTCTGAACATGGCTTCAGGGAAATCTTTTCACTTCTCAATTGTGTCCATCCAACAATTATGCAGTAGCCATGATATACTGCCATATGAACAGTTCCGATACATAAAAGTAAGGCAATCTATTCATTCACTCTTACTCCACAGCTTATCACCATTCTGACTGACAACGTTCTAATAGAGATCTTATTCCAATCCTTTTTCTAAAGCCTAATATCCTTAACCTTTTCTTCTATAGCTTTTGTTAAATGGATGCCTGTTACTAATCCCAATGGGAGATATAACTGATTTAACTGCTGGACCTGAGGATTGGCAAAGGTTTTGGCAAGCAGGCTTTCCACAACATTTTAGTCCTGGAAAATTTTATACCAGTTGTATTACACCACAGTATGACTGGTGAGAATTTTGCCAGATTTTTTTCTTGTTCAATGGTTTTTATTAGTTTAGCTTAACATGGACAAATACACTTGGAGCCATTATACTGGCAACATGACAACAAGTTTGAATACACCAAGGGTGAAAGTGTACAGAAAACTGTCAATGATCCATAGAGAAACAGTACAAGCTGACATACTAAGGTAAGGCAGTTACAGTAAAGCAAGAATCAAAATCTCTATTACAATAGTTGTAAACAGAAACCTCTGTTATACATAAACAGGTAGCCAAACCAAAGGGAGAGGAAAAAAAAAAGTTTCAAAGAAATTATTCCAAGCCCTAAAGCAGCATTGAAGACCATGAGTAAAATGGTAACCAAGCATGGGAGTCAGAAAAGAAAGAAACACAGAAAGTCAGTACAAGAGGGGTAAATAGAAGATAGTGAGGGTGGGGGGGGATATACTGGGGGTATATACTGGGATTAAACCTGAGGTGTGGTCCACTGAGAATGGTAGTTATGGGGCCCAGAGAGTTGCCTTCTTTGGAGCAGGAGAGATTCATCGAAAAGAGGATGTATGTAGTGAGTTACCCAAGGTCGCCATATGTTATTTTTTTGTTTTTTTCAACAAAAAACTTGTAAACAAAATCAAGCCAAATATGCTGCTTTAACTTCTTTGTCCCTCAATTGTATATAACATACATATGCTTTTGTGTGTATTTAGGAAGGTAAAACATTTAGCCCCTTTCACACGGGAGGGATCCGTGATGATCCGCCCCTGTGCAGGGACCTCCCTGTCAGATCTCCGCTCTTCCCTATGGGGGATCGGATGAACACAGACCGTCTGCAGAATTGCAGACTGTCTGCAATTAGGATTTTCCTCCGTCTGCAGAATTGGACGATAGCGGGGATGGATGATATCGGTTGTCAGCGGATATTCATCCGCTGACACCCGTTATCCCATAGGGATGCATGTATGTCCATATTTCATCCGAAAACAGATGGATGAAATACGGACATACTGTCCGCACATGTGAAAGGGGCCTTATTGTAAAGATCATATTGTTATGCAGTTATAAAATTGTAACCGAAAAATGTTAAACTACAGAAAATTATATAAAATAATACAAACATAGGGGTGTATTTACTAAAACTGGAGAGTGCAATATCTGGTGCAGCTCTACACAGAAACCTGTAAACAGAAACCTAAACTTAAATTAAGTAAGGAGAGAGAGATACAATTAAAATATGCTTATATGCCAAGCACACAGATCAACAACGTTTCATTTTAACTGTCCTCTAGGTGCTTTACCTTTGTGTTTATCTGCAGTAGACCATATTAGTAACTGCACCATATTTCTTGTACCCTCACTTTAGAGACACCAAAGATAAAGAAATGTTAATGTATGCAGAATGTAGTCTTTTAAACAAATATCTGTCACATGAAGAGAGGCCCCTACGTCCCCACTGTTAATTACAGAGCAATCAAGATAGGGCGGTGAGAGGAATAATCATTACTGTCTGAAAAGCTAAATATTAGATAGCTTTAATATGAATAAGCATCTAATGCCATGTGCAATGTAGATGAGGTTAATTTCACCACAAAGATTAGAAGCGATAATTTTAAGAATCTAAATGTTAAAAAAAATAACTAAAGGATAATTCTTTAATAATAACTAAAACATTAAACACTACCATGCATAGATTATCTATAAGCAATATGCATGTGCTGAAAGTAAAAGTTTGAATTAGTGAAGAATTAGCCTATCATGTACATGACCCAACATAATTTAAGAACAGTAGCATCCTATTTTTGTAAAATAAATAATCTACCCATGGCTCTGATAGCATATGCATGTGTGCACCAAATAAAAAAATTCAGGATCCTTGCGAGATGACTAATGCCCTGTACACATGGTCGGATTTCCCGATGGAAAGAGTGCGATCGGATTGTGTTGTCAGAAATTCCGATTGTGTGTGGACTCCATCTGACTTTTTCCGTCGGAATTTCCGACACACAAAGTTGGAGAGCAGGCTATAAAATTTTCCGACAACAAAATCCGATCGTGTGTACACAAATCTGACGCACAAAGTGCCACGCATGCTCATAATAAATTAAGAGACGAAAGCTATTGGCTACTGCCCCGTTTATAGTCCCAACGTACGTGTTTTATGTCACCGCGTTCAGAACGATCGGATTTTCCTACAACTTTGTGCGACCATGTGTATGCAAGACAAGTTTGAGCCAACATCCGTCGAAAAAAATCCATGTGTTTTGTTTTCTGAATGTCCGATCAATGTCCCACCGCGTGTACAGGGCATAATTCTTCATGGTATGTTTTCTTTAGGGTTTATTGGCAGCAATGCCTTTTCATTTTTTCAATTAAATTACCTTTTTATATAACAGAAGTTTTTTTTTTTCTCAGTTGTAACAAATATTTTTGTTATATAACGTAAATGTATACATGGCCTAATAAAGGTTTGCGCAGAGACTGTAGGGGATGGAATGGTCTTAAAGTAATAATGCAGTATTGCAGTGATTGAAAAATATATATTTATAAAAAAAAAAGCAGAAAGAGTGAACAAAGAGATAACCTCAACAATATACTGTTGGTCATGCATTCTCAAGTCAGCAGGCTGTAGTAGCCACTGAATTCCTTAAGTGTAACAGAAAAAGTTGTGTCATTAGCCTCACTGTGCAGTGTAAGCATAAGAACTAAATTGACAGAAAGGCAAATCCCGCCTCTTTTAGCATTGGGGCCTGGGAGATGTATGCCACCATTCACCATTCATTGGGTTTGGATGTTTCCATCAGTTTTCTTTCTGTGTGGCAGGCATAATTTATCATGATTGGTATGGATATTCATTACGGGATTATGTCACTGATAATAGATTTGCATTGTGGGACTTTTTTTTTTAAATAAAAGGCTTGCCAAAAACTGTGTAGATGTGTTTATTTACTGTTCATATTTGTGTGAATTATTAAATGTATGTACCCCTTACTCATTTAAAGGGGGGATATCTCTGCTCAAGTGTATATAAATAATAAATCAATGTGCCATGCTATACTCTGCAAACTAAGTATCCTATATCTATTTACAAAATTACACATCCAGTGTTCAGGATCCTATTCCTTGTGACACAATGCTATTTATCATCAAGTATATCATATAGTCAATAAATAAGTACAAAATTACATGTAAAGTGTTAAAATTCCTATACCATATGAAAATAATTGTTAATTATGACAGCATGTAGAATATAATTAATTAAATAAGTGCAGTCCGTGAAGTGCACTAAAGTGATCAATAGTGTCCATCAATATCTTTATAAAGTTCAGTTGAAGTAGATTCTTGTGAAAAGTGCTCCAAACTCCAAAGTGTGTCACCCTAGAGTGGTTATTCTCACCTCACGGTGTGTGACCGCACAATTAAGTTTGGTCAGATATGCTGTTGAACCACCCCTGGGTTCTGTGATATCTGGATTCTGCAGGATCCTGAGCCATTCTAAGGGTGTATCCTCGGTGCATATGTAAAGAGACAAGCTACATAGTGCTTTATCATTTATCACACATTTATTTTAAAAATCCTAATACAGGGTACTCACACATCCAAGGTGCTTATAGCGCACCACACTATATCCAGCAGATCTTTAAATAATCCAATTAGGACTGTATGTCCGTTCATTTGCCCATGGTTGCTCATCCAGCAAAGCTGCCACTGCCTGCACCATCCAGTCCCCTCCCCAATGCGTGTTGACACAGGGATCATGTGTCTTCCTCAGGGGGATTGCTCTTCTCCAGTGTCCTGTACACTTTGAGTGTCCTCTCCCATTCTGCTAGGCCAGGCATCTCATGTGCAACCAATGCCCTTCTTGCGGGGCATCTCTCATCCCATCATCTAGAGCCTGGCTATTAAGAAGGTGATCTTGGCTGTCTTCAATCTGTTTAAGGTGCATGATTTTTACCTGGAAGTCACTGTAATAGAAGACTCCATATTTGTCTGCAAAAAAACTAATGTCAAGAAACAGCACACCTTATTTATTGAGGTAAACACATAGCTCAAAGTAACAGCCCCATCTTCCCCGCATATCACTTGCAGTTCTCAGCATCCTACTCTTTGTCTGTGTAGTATAGCTCTAGTCAAGAGTGGCCAGATGCGGAGTAATTCTTGAGGTATAGGAACATGAAGAATATCAACTTCTGACCTGTCAGTAATGTGGAAAAGAGGAGAAGAGACTGCCAGAGGTGGCGAAGCTGGAACCCACTGGAAGTAATTGTAAAAGGCTTGCTCTGCGAACAGACTATGCCCATCCGCCCACTCACATTACATAACACCACACCCACCACCACATATGACACTGCTCTGAAATACACCACCTGAATTTTCACTACCTACCCCCCACTCTCACCACTTACCCTCCTGCCCCACTAGCTCTCCATATATCACCCTGCCAACCTTAAAGCCCCCCATTCACCACCTACAAGTGCACAGGCAACCCCCACACTTGAATTATCCAGCACTGGGCTTGTGCCAAGAACCACACCAGCCATTCTACTCTTACTGCCTATGACTATACTACCCATCATGCCTGACACTGCCCTATAATGTTATCTGCTCTCTTGCCATGTATCTGATATCTCTCTAACTAATCCCACTCTCAAGAATTACCATTTTGATGACTACCACCACAACAAACCCCATCTCTTTTCTCTCAGCACCTAATACCACTACTGTGCCAGCTCCTCATGTTGTCAGTAACTACAACTGTTCCAGCCCTACACTGACCCTTCACCACCTACCATGGCAGTTGCCACCCCCATCCCCTCCAATGTACTCTCATCACCCATCACTAAACCAACTTTTACCCACCCCTTGCTCACACACCTCCATCTCCTGACCACCTCACCAACAAAATTAGCCCCCATGTTTGCATGCCTCACTCCTCTGGACACATCAACAAGTGCTCACACACCTCACTACCAACAGTAACAACCCCCCCCCCACACACACACACTCACACACATATCAAGCTCAATGCACTTTACCACCAATATTGACCCTCCCAGACCCTCCTTACCTGCAGATACCATCACATGTCATACCCTCTGCACTCTTTAGAGCATACTGCCCACTGTCATACCCTTTTCACTCCTCTACAGCACATACTGCCCACTGTCAGGCTCCTCTTTTGTTCATGCACATGGGTTATTCCTGTCCCACGTAATGTCCTGTGCACTAGTCCTTCACTGCCCACAACTGCACTTGGCACAAAATAATATACAAACAAGAGGAAATAACAACCCACACTCTTCTCTCCCACTGCAATCTCACTCCCACCTCCCACTTGGCCCCAGCTTCCCAGTGTCTCCAGAACAACCTTTCTATATACTTGTAAGATACTTACTGCAAGAGTATTTGAGGACTTGACGAAAGGCTCCACAACCATCATCAGGTGCCCCTTGCCAGCTCTTCCACAACACTGAGCCCCCCAATCCACTCATACTTCTTGCTCACTGGCCACCATATCTTATTTAAATATAACAACCTTTTAATAACTCAGTTAAAGTATTAGAATAACTTCTCTTTTCCAAGTAAACTGCTTATTTCAGAATATACTGTATGATCAAAGGCTGTAAATACTTCTTACAAAAGGTATTACAGAGGAGCTCTTGCAATTCCTGGCAAATTCACTAACACTGAAGGAGTAATTATGCAAAATAATTAGCCTCTATAATATGCATTATGTAAATATGTTACTACATATTTAGTGCTTGAAAAGTGATGAAGATAAGATAATGAATGCTGACATGTTAAAAAAATAATAAATTTAAAGACTAGTGTTCTGCAAGCAAGAGCATAAACAACATGGCTATGTCGAATGTAAATCTTCAAAACATTGCCAATATGCTTTCAGTTAACTTGTATAAAATGTGATAGGCTAGAAGCTGATAACTCACATAAGCCAACAGAGGACAAGTATTGATTCCCAGGTCTGTAATCTGTGAGCTAGTATAGATAAATTCCAACAGGCTTGCTGCATTGCATTGAATTAGGGATGGTTTGGTAATGATAAATGAGAAAAGGATTCCATCAATGAATGTCTGCTAAAAAATAGAGCCTGGGCAAGTAAAACACAATGTTAACCTTTTGAGTACCTTAAACATGGTAAAAGATTACTTTAGGATCAGGAGCAAGAGAAATATTTCTAAATGCATTTCAAAAATCTGTAACCTTTAATCCAAAATTAAGTGTTCCAAGATGTCAATGGTAGTTTTTATAGCAACAAACATAAATAGTATTAGATATTACCATTTAAAGTGGTAGTAAGGGTTAGTAAAAAAAAAAAAAAAACCCTGCAAGGTAAAGGCATAATGTGCTAGTATGCTTTGCATATGAAGGACTTATGCATTGCATACTAGCACATTATGAAGTACTTACCTTGAAACAAAGCCCTCCAGCAGAGGGCTATAACCGCTGACAGGGCTTCCATCTTCTCCCGGTCTTCCCACCAGGTTCGCAGGCTGTGGCCAGTTGAATGGCTGAGCCACGATGACATCACTCATGTGCGCGGGAGACACTGACGCGGCAAAGATCTCTGAAGGAACGGCACAGGTATGCCATTCCTTCAGAGCGCATGTGCCTGGAATGTCACCAGCTGCTGCTCCCTAAAATATCTCCTAAACGGTGTAGGATATATTCATTTAACCTACAGGTAAGCTTTATTATAAGCTTACCTGTAGGTAAAAATCAAAATACAGACTTTACTACCACTTTAAAGCAGAACAAAAGTATTTAATTTTCTAGTGCAAATGCTCTGAAATTGCAAATTAAAAAATATACATGCATGCATACTTGAAAATCTGTGTTACATTTTGCTTTATTTATAAATCATAGTATCCATTTGCCATCTTGTAGAATCTTTTCCAGAACATTAGCAAGACGTGATTAATGCTGAATTTTAAAGTTGGCCATAGAAGCATGGAAAATGTAACAGATTCCTCTATCCACTTAAACAGTGTGGATGGAAGCATCATTCCTGCCAGCTGTCACAATACCCAAACAGGGACTACATCGGACTGACTGCTGATAATTTTCTGACAGGCCCTTTGACAAAAGTCAATTGAACATTGTCAATTGTCCTGTGGCACAGTGCCAAAAAGGTGATATGTTGCTCAAATTTTAGTGAGCCAGCAGGAATCAGCCATAATTTGAGCAGCGTATGGTCAGCTTAAAGTGGTTTTAAAAGTAAAAGGTTGTAAACCTTTACCTATACACAGTGAAATGACTGGCCACAGGTAATACCCAGGGATGAAACACATCCTCCTACTTAAGTTGTACCTGTTTATTTGCAGCATTTGTCCTGGCATCCATGTAAAATAAATATAAAAAGATAAAAAGGATTTTTCACAGACTCACAAAGCAGGGTGCTAGGAACAGCAGTTACACACTGTACAAGAGGCTGTCAATTTGACATTGATTCCTCCCCTGTCACCTTTTTTTGCTTGGTGTCAGGAAATCTTGTCAGAAGTTACTCAAGCAGATAACAGAGGAACTAGAAAGTGGAGAGAAAAGACAGGCTAGAAAAAGCGAGAAGAGTGACAGAGATATAAGCTCATTACTGTGCTGCTTCTCCTTTCATTGTTCAGTCACAGCCTGGGGTATGTGCAAGACAATATGGGCTCAGAGGAAATAGGAACTTGTTTTGTTACTTTAACTTTTATTGGGCTATTTATTTCATCTTTTTATTTTTGTCTGGAGTTCTGCTTTATGGTAATACTACTGTCTGTAACGGCTATCTACATTTATTGCCAATAATCAAGCATGTAATTGGGTACTTATATTCCTACCCAAAACCTCCCTCTCTCCTGCTCTTTTATCAACCATATGTTACTTGCTTTTCTAAATGCTGCAGTCAGTTAAAAAGGAAAGCAAAGTACAGGGCAGAACTAGGAGGAGCCACTTTGTTCTGTGCAATGATGGTCTCTGCCCCATAAGCAAATGATATACTAAAAGGGAGGTGTGGAAACCCTATGACCTCTTATTTGTGAAGCCCACAGAGCTCAAACCAAGAGTTTATAGAGAATTCATGTCCTGCAGTTATAACTGTGACGAAAATGTAAGCGTAGGATAGTTTTGCCCTAACAAGATGTGGTGTGATCTGTAGAAGTAGTGTAATTGTAGATGTAGTTTAATTCTGGGTTATTAAAAATATAGTATTCTATGTCAGTCATGCACATATGTTCTTTCATTAGCATTTGAAAAGGACAAAGACATTTTTTTCTAGGATCGAAGTGACAGCTAGATGCCAATAAAAGTTTCCATTAGAGTAAAGAGATTGCCACCATCCTGAGGCTTCAAAGAAAACTGCTAGTCATTTTGGCTACATTGATCCGCAGGGGGCATTTGCAAGGCTCCGGACAGTCTGTAAACTTTGATTAATACCAACAGATCTAAGGAACCTAGTTTATCTCTCATAAAAGCTAAAATATTAGCATCAGAGAGATGAAAATAATTCCTTTTGGTTGTACACCTGATGGGTTACGTGTACATGTAACTCTGTATGTTTAGCAGGTGTGGAATCCTAGAGAACCACACAAAATCGTTATATGGCGCCTGATTGCAGCAGGCAGGCAGTGATTGGTACTGTTGCGATCGGACTGATGGCTGGTATCGGAAATCCTATCCATGACCCAGCAATCAGCGCCGTTCTAGGCCAATTTGACTCTGGTCATTTCAGAAAACAAAACATTTGTGGGCTGAGACAGGAACACCCCCCAGGGTTGATTGGCCAAGGGCTAAAGTCCAGCCTGCATCCATATTTCAATAAATTGGGTAGCCTGAGATATGGACATGGTTCTTCAACGAAGCCAGTTCGAAACTGGGGAGTTCCCACATGTTCCAGTATGCTTCTACAAGATAGACTTGGGTAAAATTTATTTCTGTTTTTATCCCTTTTTATTTTCATAGCAAATTGCCAATTTGTGTGTCTTTCTGCATTTTTTGTATCTTTTTTGGTAAATCCTTTTTTCTTTGTATATCTTATATGCACTGCCCACTTTCGGGATTTTAAATGATAAAATTAATAAGTGACTTCTGTGTACTAAGCTAGGACTCATATCTCTGGAGAGGTTGGTGTATTTTAGTGCCTAAGTACTCGGTCTAAGTTACGTGCCAATCGGTATGCAATTGCACTGTGTGTTGGCAGATTGCATGCAGATTGTAAGTTAACAGATCTGCCAGATGGAGATCTGTGTGTGTGGTGGCTCAGCAGACCAGTCTGCGGACAAACTGTTGGGTGGTGGCAGGCTATCGTTTATTGTGTGTCTGGTGTGTGGGGACAGTGGGAAGAGTGATTAACACCGGGGTTCAAGCTAGTAGGATAGCTGGAGGAACCCTAGAAGTGTATAGTAATTGCTAGACTGCTCCCCAACCCTTAGAGTACACCAGATTGTGTGTAAGATTTGTATCTGCCTGTGTGTGGTCAGCTAGCTGGATTGGAGTGGAGTCTCTAGTGGTGGCCAAAGGTAGTGCAGGCTGTGAAAGTACCACAGCCAGTCTTACATGCACAGTAGAAGTTCCCCCTTATTCCCTTAGTTCCTCATATACCCCTTTCACTGAACGCATGTCGCAGTTAGCTAGTCGCCATGGGTGTGTAAATTTGTGACCATACCTACACCTGGTTAAAGTTTACCGAGGGGGGGGGCGTGCAAGGGCTGGTGCATTCATAACATGATACACCTTGAATATGGGAATATGGGTATGAAATGTTATGAATGGTGAATGGGCTGTAGTTTAATAAAAGAAAAACATCACAGTTGTTCATCTAACAAAACCTCATGTGAATTTGTTCTGTGCAAATGGGGAATAATGGAGTGTACTCAGTCTATATTGTCACCTCATCCCATGCTCACCTCTATGACTTTTCCAGAGTCTCTCCCATCCTCTGGAACTCCCTACCCCAATCTGTCCAAATATTTCCTTTCAGACAATCCCTGGAAACTCATCTAGTCAGAGAGGCCTATCCGCCCCCACCTAACAACTGTAAATGTATTTTATCCATCAGCCCGCCCCCCACAGTTATTACCTTTTGTATCTCTTAAGCCTCCCTCTTAGATTGTAAGCTCTAATGAGCAGGGCTCTAATGACTGAACCTTGATAGCAGCGGCAGTTGCTGAACTATATTGCTCAGCAGTGGGTGTGTTTCTGGTAGTACCTCTGCATTTGTGCTTAGCACTATGGGCAGAAGGCGGAGGCACAAATACCCCGAAAAATAGCAGCTCAATGGAAACTCCCTCAGGCTCTGAGGACCCTCCCTCTGCAACGCCATCTCCCCCTGATAACCTGGGGAGGCTTATCAGAGTGAGCCGTCGGGGTTTGGGGTTGCAACTGCTTCTGGTATTTCAGCCCCTGTATATATTACTCAGGAGGTTTTTTTCTCAGCCATGAGTGGATTAGAGGAAAGATTAGTGACCTTAAATCGCATCTTCACAAGTAGAAGAAAATGCAGGCCCCTTCTATCACCCAGGACCCTCAAACAGAGAAACTCTGGGAGAAGGAAGATCATCACCCTCTGGGGACCGGGAAGAGACTGATGACTCCTCTTCTGAGGAATCAAGTGGGGAAGGACCCTATTCAGCCTCACAGGCTGAGAAATTGCTGGTGCAATCTCTTACTGAAATGGTCCGCTCCACATTTAAGTTACCCGTAACTGAGTCTGTTGAAAAGCCCACTTCTGGTTTGGGTTCACTGAAGCCTCCTCAAGCTGTGCATGCCTTTCCTGTTCATTCATTGCTGGGAAAGCTTATTTATTTATCCTATGGAGGAAAACATTTACTAAAAGGTTGAGTATACCTGTAATTGACACTGCTATTTCCTAGGTAAATTAAAATTTGACTTGTCCAGTTGACAGTGCTCAAATGCTTAGGAATCCATCTGATGAAAAATTGAAATTCCTGTTAAAAAATATTTTCTCTTTGGCAGATTCAGCAGCTCAACCTGCAGTGGCGGCAATTGGGGTATGTCAGTCCCAGAGAGACCATTTGAGACAGGTGCTCAAGGTTTTCCCTAAACAGCTAGCCCAGGATTTAGCCAAGCTGCCAGGGGCTTGGTATTTTGCAATTGACACAATCAGAGATTCTATTCTGCAAACCTCTAGCTTTACATCTGGGTTGGGGCATATCCGTAGAACCTTATGGTTGAAAAATGGTCAGCCGAAGTGCCATGCAAAGCTCCTGGCTGTTTTTTCCTTTCTGCGGTGAAAAACTGTTGGGGATGGGAAAACGAGTAAAACATCCCTCATTTAAACGGGCTCTCTTCTCCAGTGCCAGGGGCGCCTACCTTCAGGCAGTCGCGACGGCCTCCACCATCAGGTTCAAGAGGAGGTTGACCCCAGGGACAAAGGAAGCCCTGGGGGGAAAAAACCTACAAAACAGAACGCTAAAGCCTCTTATGAAGGAGTGCCCCCGCTCGCTCGAGTGGGGGGGAAGACTTCTGCAGTTCTCAAGGGTCTGGCAGGAGGAGTTTCGAGACAGATGGATGGTCTCCTTAATAGCTCTAGGCTACAAACTAGAGTTCTGAGATTTCCTGTCTCCTCGTTTTCCTCAGGGCAAAGGTCCATAGATCCAGCGAAAAAGAAGTCTCCTTTTTTCAAGCATTAGTCCGACTTTTGTCTCAAAAAGGGTCATGGCGGTCCCCGCGATGGAGCAGGGGTTGGGGTTTTTTCAAACCTGTTCATGGTGCCAAGGACCAAATGGAGATGTCAGACCTATGCTAGATCTCAAGGATTTAAACCAGTTCCTGAAATATCCACTTTTCCATGCGGAATCAGTCTAATCTGTTGTCTCCATCCTATAAGGAGGAGAACTTCTGGCATCAGTCAACATCAGGGATGCATACCTGAATGTGCCTATTTTTCCCCACTCATCAAAAAATATCTGCGTTTTGAAGTAGAAAAACTTCACTTTCAGTTGTAGCTACTGCACCTCGTATTGTTTACAAAATTTCTGGCCCTTGCTTTGGCCAGATTAAGGACTCAAGGTATAACAATTGTAGCATACCTAGATGACCTGATCTGAACAGACAGGTCGGTAGCCCTCTTAGAACAAAGCATGGTCTCCACAATCAGCTGCCTGGAATACCTAGGTTGGGTCTTCAACCTAGAAAGATCTTATAAAAAACCATTAAGAAGTAGACATGTGCATTCGTTTTCGTCCGAATGCATTTTCGTCCGAATTTCAGGTATTTTCGTTATCGTTTTAACAAACGATAACGAAAGTGCAGAATACGAAAACCGAAAGATTCGACATAAACAAATGCTTTATTTTCATTTTCGTTGCCACAACAGTTCAATATAGATAGGAGATTCGACATGACGCTAACAATAACAATCTGTGTCTATCGAACCTGTGGTTGAATGTGCCTAACCTTAACTCTATTAATCCAAGATTATTCTACATAGAGAGAAAAGATTCGACATAGAGAGAGAAGATTCGACATAGAGAGAAAAGATTTGAAATAGAGAGAAAAGATCGCTGCTGGAATTGGGTGGGGGAAGTAAAATAAAAATAATGATGATGATGAATGTTATTGGCCGATTTTAACCAAAGAGGAGGGGCAGTAAAATAGCTAGAACTAAGTACACATGTACAGCCAACTTACTTTCACTTATGATTTGCTAGCAGAGAGAGACACACACACTGAATCATTTCAGAAGACGAAAGAAGAAGAATTATATAGCAATTAAGCATAAGCACAGCAGCAGAACAATAGTGATGCAAGCTACAGTTCAACTTAACTTTTTCATAATAATCTGCTGCTATTGTGTTAGTGTTGTGAACTTGATAGTGATACTAGTGTTGCTAGTGTTGTGATAGCCTCAGAGGCTGCCCGTGTTGAGGGGGGATTTATTATTATAGATTCTATATTATAGTGCCATATCAATATCTGACACAGTGTCGGATGCCGCCCCCTATTGCACTTGGAGATTGAGAAACGAATGTGAAAGTTGGCTGACTGTTGGGGTAGAGTAGACCATTCAACATGAACGATGAAGATTCGACAAAGCAACGAAAAACATACAAACATTGAATCTTTGGCTTACGGTGTCTGTTGAAAGTTCTAAGAAGATTCGATGGAGCAGCTAAACTATACAACGCTGCAATCATACATTTCCAGTCAAATGCATCCGCCCATAGGCTATAGAAAAATTCTAATGTTGGCTGACTAGTAAAATAATTAATAAATATAATTATTACTAGTCATACAATATTAGAATTCTACTACAGCTAGCTTGTAGGCGGAAAATTTGACCGGAAATGTACACGCACAGTTTAGCTGCTCTGCCGAATCTTCTTTGAACATTCGACACACACCATAAGCCTTCAATGACAGATTCAACGTTAATTAATTTGGATTTTCAGACTAATGCAATTTTTAACAAAAAACAAAATGAATAAAAACGAATTTCGGGAGTAACTAAATAAATTTATTTTTCGGACGAAAACTAAATTCCGAAACAAAATATTTCAGTGTGCACATGTCTATAAGAAGACTAAGAATACTTGTGTCTGGTTATAGATACAGCCCAGAAGAGGGTGGTTTTTTCCTCCAGGTAAAGATCAGGGACCAGTATTCCATCCTATCTTACAAACGCTATATTTAACGGTTTGGCTTTTGAAACCCATATTCTGAAGAATCGTGGGCTTTCACGCTCAGTAATATCTACCTTGATTAATACAAGGAAGCCAGCTTCCAGAGTCATTTATTATAGAGTCTGGAAGGCATATGTCCTGGTGTGAGTCTAGGGGTTGGCATCCTAGACGGTATATTCCTTGCCTTTCTGTAAATAGGATTAGAAATTAAGCTGGCATCAAGGGCCAGGTCTTGGCCTTATCAGTATTATTCCAACGACCACTTGCTTCTCATTCCCTGGTCCGGTGACACGGCTTAATCCACCGGTTAGTTTACCCTTAAACCCTTGGGACTTGAATTTGGTTTTGTCAGGTTTACAAAGACAGCCTTTTGGGCCGATACAACATACTCCCTTGATCCTTTTGACAAGGAAGTTGGTTTTTCTGGTTGCCATATCTTCTGCAAGAAGGGTATCAGAATTGGCTGTTCTTTTTTGTAAAGAGCCATATTTAATTATTCACAAGGATAAGGTGGTGTTGCGTCCTTATCCTAGCTTTCTGCCGAAGGTGGTTTCAGGTTTTCATATAAACCAGGATATTGTTCTACCTTCATTTTTTTCCAGAACCCTGTTCTAACAGATGAAAGGTCGCTACATTCTCTTGATGTAGTGAGAGCAGTCAAAGTCTATTTGAAGACGACTACTCAGATTAAAAAAAAAAAAAAAGATTTTTTTGTTTGTGTTGCCTGAAGGTCCTAGAAAAGGACAGGCAGAGTCAAAATCTACTATTTCTAAGTGGATCTGGCAAGTAATTATTCAAGCTTATGGTTTGAAGGGAAGGTTCCACCTTTTAAAATCAAAGCACACTCCACCAGGGCTGTTAGTGCTTCATGGGCAGTGCATCACCAAGCCTCCATGGCTCAAATCTGCAAGGCTGCAACTTGGTCTTCAGTCCATACATTCACCAGATTCTATCAGGTGGATGTAAGAAGGCATGAGGCTATCGCCTTTGAGCGCAGTGTACTGCAGGCAGCAGTATAGGTCCTCAGGCCTGATGGCACCCTACTTTTATTTGTGCCTCCCTCCCCTCAGTTGGCATTGGTCTGGGACATCCCACATAGTAACCACTATGGCTCTGTGTCCCATGATGTACGATTAAGAAAATAGGATTTTTATAACAGATTACCTGTAAAATCCTTTTCTTTGAAGTACATCACGGGACACAGAGGTCCCTCCCCTCTTTTTGGGAATGCACGTGTATTGCTTTGCTACAAAACTGAGGTACTCCCTGTAGGGGGAGGGGTTATATAGGGAGTTGTTTTGGGGTGTGCCAGTGTCCATCACCTAAAGGTGGCCTATATAACCCACATAGTAACTACTATGGCTCTGTGTTCTCGTGATGTACTTCAAAGAAAAGGATTTTACTGGTAAGCTGTTATATTTGGTCTGTCCTCCCTATGCACCAGAAAGTGTCTCTTATTTTTCTCCCCTTCTCCTTTCTTCCTTAGAGGTGGAAATTGCTCCATTTTGATGTAAACTGAATTTGGTGCCTTAAATTGTTTGTTCCCTCTCAATCTGAGTTAGTCTTACCATAGATTTAGTTCAATATAAGAGAAATCTAATGATAAAAAATAAAGATTTAAAAAAATAGCTTTAAGAGCCAAACAAAAGTTTACTGTAATTGATGAGAACAGATTGTACTAAAAGAATAAATAATTTTATCTTTTTTCTGTAAACTTCTAATCTACCATGCTCATGAAATGGAGATGAACAAAAATACACATGGTTGAATTTAAAAGTACAAAAAAGGCCAGCATATCAAAAGAATGGCCTTTAAGTTCTTTTGCTGAAGCATCAAAAGAAAAAAACGCATTCCATCAACATTTTAGGAACACAAGGTCCCCTTTATCAAGGTGATAAACATGCTTGAAAAACATCTATATATTCAACACAGCTAATTTGCCAAACTAGGCCCACCTTATGGTGCAGCTCACTGAAGTATGTAGTAATATACATTTTGTATGTTTCTTACCTATTAAAACCCCAATTTTAGAATGTCGAATGATATTGATGGGGAATCCAGTGTACGTTATGGCAGTAACAAAACCAAATGTATTTTTAGACCAAATAAAGCCACAGATCCATCTAGTTTTGAAAGAACCCGCTAGTTTTAAGTAATTTTGTGATATGCTGGGATTGTTTAAGTGACAATAAACAAATTTTTTTACACCAACTTTTCAGTATCAATTATACCATGAATTTGTTTTTTTTGTTTTTTTTTCCTCTTGCTGTTGTTTTAAGGCTTAATTTTTGTCGTGTGCATACTCCCTATCCTCCACTGATCATAGCTACCATTGCAAATCAAGCAGTGTCATTATTTATGCTCACATGCTCCACTCTATGCACACTACTATTCCTATAGAGCTGAATGTGTCTGCACTTAGATGAGTAGTCCATTTCAGGGGCAAGCAGAAAGGGCTGGCTACATTCACATATACAAGGGGGGCATGGAGAACAAACACAGTCACCTTAGAACAGGAATCCTGAGAATGGTAGAAAAAAGTTTGTATTTGAGAGATGAAACAAAAAAAAACATGATAGAAGGCACATTCTACTTATATTTAAACACATTCATTTTTTTTTTCTTTTTGAGTAAAGTGTCACTTTAGGGCCACCCAGAGCCCAAAGCTTAATATTTCTGTGTTTAGTAGAGCCAAGTGTTTTTGATCAGCTGCAGGCAAAAAGAATGTACAAACTAATGGCAGGCTTACGCTGTCCCGAGCTGTTTGCATGTAACTGCAAAAGTTATCATATGCTGTTAGGGACATAGGAGCGGCCCTGTAGGTAGGGATAAGCTAAGTGTGTGGTCCGATGATAAGTTCAAACCAAACTGGCTGTCTGAATGCTAAATGTTTAGAGTGTTCAGCGTGAATGAATGTGACAGCTTCCAGCTGGTTGCTAAGGAAGCAGTGGTTGCTTGCACCTGCTGTGTCCTTACTGACCACTGTCCTTGGGCACGTATGCAAATCCCGGGCATTGGAGGCCTAAATATGGCCATTCAATATACGTGGGCTGCAGGGACGGACTGACAACTCATGGGGCCCCCAGGCAATAGGGGATCATGGGGCCCCCAGGTTTAAAGATGGCCATCATGTGGCAGCCATCTTTATGATGCAACATTAATGTGTCAGGGCTGTGTGGAAGGCACCAAACTCAGTGACATGCAGAGTGGCAGGAGGCTTAAAGCTGGTGACCCAATTAAGATATCAGGAGTCTCTTATGGGAAGTGCCATCTTAACAGCATCATGGGCCCCTGGGCAAAGTAATGCACTGGTGACCTGCGGTGTGTATAGTGTGCCGTGGCACACAGTGGGTGTGGCTAAATTTTGCTGCATATTGGGTGTGGCTTTTTAATCTAATTAGAAATTTTAGTCTGATTTTTTACAAAGTTTTTTTTTTCTTTTTTCTTTTTTTGTATTGTAATGTTCAAATAATTTTAATATAATTTTAAATTTAATATAATTTTAATATAATATAATTGTTTTTACATTCTTTTCACAATGCTGTTGGGGGGGCACTTTGATGAAGTAAACCCCTGAAGTCTAATTTTTGAGACAGAGAAAGGGACTAAAAGAGAAAGTTTTGGGACTTTAATTGGAGCCTGTGTACACAAGCCTTCATCGCTGGTTCATTAAAATAGAAGGGGGAATTTTGGGACTTTATATGAGGCAAGTGATCGATAATCAAGTACAGAAATAATTTATTTTGATTTGTAAACATAGCACATTACAATAAGAATGTAAAAAAGTAATTTCATATATATACATAACATAAGTACATTACATATGCATACATGCATGAACATTGACGCAGTCCATCCTGACCCATCCTTGTTCTAGTAAATAAAATACCAAGTTGTATAATTGTATACCATATCCAACATTGTTATGTGTCATAATCTGAATGATTGGTAGTATTAATATAATGTTTGCATCCCATATAGCTTGACACGTTTCATTGTTGGGACCACTTATCAGGAGCGGATGCCTTGGTTGGGACCACTTATCAGGAGCGGATGCCTTGGTTGGGACCACTCATCAGGAGCGGATGCCTTGGTATGTCTAAAAAGAACATAATAGCAGTAGGTCAAGTATATAGCTCAAGCAAACAGGGGAGAAATTGAATAAGAGGCAGAGGATTAACCAGTCCCAATCACTTACATTACATTGGAATGGGAGAGATATGTGGTGTGATGGAAAGGGTGACTGCTGGATTGCTCTGTCACAGGAGCTGAGGTGGCAAAACCGGCACACGAGACGAACACGTGCACAATATTTCCTAGAGGGAAAGGGTCTCCATAAGTAACAAGTGGTAATAGAAGTGTCTATAAAATTAATGAGTTAAAAAACTTAAGGGTAGTGAAGTAATTAGGTGTAACCATTATACCAAGGAGAATAGGAGAAGTAGCCACACAAGTGTGGCAAATGTGGAGATGATCAGGACTAAGTATGGGACCCAAACATCAGAGGGTAATAGGTGCTGGAAACCACATGCATCGTAACCAAGGAAAACAAGTTATACAGTGAAAAGGTGAAGGTGTATATAAACACCAACATAACAGGTACCAAGATAATTACCTTGGACTTAGTAGCGTGATGTGGTCCGCGTGTGAAGTACAGAATCCCTGACCAGCAAGTGAGGTTAGAAGGGACAGTAAGGGGTATTTATATACGTGTACGACATGCATGCACGCGGGTATCCACCAGCGCCACACTAGCATGATAACGAGGGTAGGCACCTCCAAACGGGTGGCAGCCGCCGCCCACGAGTGGCATCAAATAACTCCCCATGTGTTCAGCTTAGAGTGGAAAACACGCCCCCATCATGACACCCGTGAATGACGTCACAGGTGTGGCATGATGCATGGCGCTGATGCGCAGTGTATGGTCTGCCCGATCTCCCAGTCCCACCCACCGGGCGAGGGGAAGAAAGAGAGGGGGAGGGGCTTCAGTGTGCATCGCAGCAACAACAGACAGCAAGAATGGCCCCATGAGACAACAGCATGTCATGGGATGAAGAACTGCTGCTCATGCAGGGGGCAAAATACTGTAAGAGCTGTATGAATACTATATGTACGAACTAACAATGGGTTCATTTTACACACCAGACTCATAATGCGTACCGGTGTTGGTGCAGCAACTAAGGTATGCTGATCAAATGCCTCCATCCCTATTTAAGCATAAAAGAGAAAGTTCTGGGACTTTAAATGAAGCCTGTGAGTACACAAGCCTTCATCCCTGGACACATTTCCAGTCCCTTTCTCTGTAGCCTTAACTGCACTTCAGATAAATAAACAGGTGACAGAGGCTCCTGCCCATTCATGAACTGAAGCACGAATACCTGCAACTGCTGATGGCAGGAGAGGGAAGGAGTGGGAGCTCTGGAGGTTATAACCTACAGAATCCCCCTTACGTCCTCCAGAGTGCCCCTTTACATCCTCCAAAGTGTCCCCTCTGTAATACTGTACTAAGGGGGTACTATGGAGGAAATAAGGGGGCAATCTAGAAGTACTAAGGGGCACTCTGTAGGGGTTAGTACCCTCAGAGTGACACCTTGTATCCTCCTGTAGAGTGCCCCCTTATGTTCTTCTCCTCCAGGGTACCCTTATTTAATCTCTTGCCTACTGGGCACTTTTACACCCTTCTTGCCCAGCCCAATTTCCAGCTTTCAGTGCTGTTGCACTTTGAATGACAATTGTGAGGTCATGCAACACTGTACCCATGAGAAATTTTTATCAGTGTTTTTCACACAAATATAGCTTTCTATTGGTGGTATTTAATCACTACTGGGTTTTTTATTTTTTGATAAATAAATGAAAAAAATGCAGAAAATGAAAAGAAAAAAACTTTTTCATAGTTTGTTATTAAATTTAGCTAACAGGTCATTTTTCTCCTTCACTGATGTGTGCTGAGGAGGCTGCACTGATGGGCACTGATGAGTTGGCACTAATGAGGCAGCACTGATGGGCACTGATCAGGAAGCACTGATAGCCACTGGTAGGTGACACAGATTGGCAGCACTGGTGGGCACTGTTGGGATTGCACTGATAATCAATGTTATGATTATCATTGTAGATATCCCTTTAACAGAACCTGGTTATCGTCTCTCTTCTCCTCTCCTCGCGCTGTCAGAATGAGGAAAGAAAAGACAATAACCGGCTTCTGTTAATATCGTGATCAGCTGTGATTGGACACAGCTGATCATGCCGTTAAAGCCACCAATTGGCTCTTTATCTCAATCTGTGATCAGTAGTATCCGGAGGATACTGCAATCACAGAGTGCGGCAGGTGTGATCGTGGGAGGACGTCATATGATGGCCTTCCAGAACTGGCTGTCCGCACTGTCGCCGTCATTCGGCTTTAGCGCGGTTAGCAAGTGATTTAATACCTCCTTGCGTGGTCACAACTGATGAGCGGCTGCTGATAAAACAGTTTAGAGAAACAAATCCTTGTCTGTGATTCTGAACAATGCATGTGCAGTCTGGAGTCAGCCGAATAGTGAACTGCCGTTCTTGGTCGCTACTTGTGCAGCATGAATGTGTGCATATGAATTTAAGCCACATCCCACTGCCTGATCTGAGGCTGAGCCAAGCAGTTCTCTAATCAGTTTGCTCCAGACTGCGCATGCACAGTTCAGAGTCACCGACAAGGATTTTCTTTTCTAAAGTGTTTTACTTCCAGCCACTTGTGAGCCAGAGGGGAGCCAGATGTACTCGCCGCTCCCTTCCCCTTTGTTTTGGCTGCAGAAATCACAGTTTCAGCAGAGTGCAGGTAGCAGGGCCAGAAATTGTGATGACAGGCCAGGCTACTGCTGAGAAAGACAAGTGCTCTTAATGTGTCCCCTCTTCTATTGTGGTGTTTGAGGGAGCTCAGGAAGATTCACAGCACAAAGCAAGCATAAAACTAGGGGTGGGAGGTGTGCTGGCTGGAATGCTGAGAAGGAGCCAGTGCAGTGACCTCTGTTATCAAGCCCAAGAAGAGGAGGGGAAGAGCATGGGAAGGATCTAAGAGACACCCTGCAGTGGCTTGGAAACCAGAAGAGACAATTGCTGGCCTTCACCTCCTTCATCAATCACAGAGAGAGGATGGGAGCATGAGAGGCATCACAGAGGTATCTGTGCTGTGGCTGCAAGGCTAGAAGAGACAGTGACAGGCTGGATCAGTGTGATAGCGGTGTCCTAACGGCTCTTCTACTTGTTACGCCCAAAGTAGTGTTGGTGGGACAGCAGAGTCAGCAGATGCCCGGGAAACCTGAAGATCGAGCGGTATATGCTGACAGACAGCAGAGCTCTCTCACCATGTGTCTGTTCTGGATGTTTGGTAACAGTCTGGGGTGGGTCCTCTACTGTCCCCAGGCCCTCTGGCAGCGCTCAATATACCTGAATGGTCGGTAAGCCCCTGGTGGGCAGTAATATTGGCCAAGTATTGCCATGGCCATATTTGAGCAAAGATGTCACCACTATTTCCACCTCTTCACTTATATACTGTAACAGATGACAGCCAAGGGAGTTGTCATTTGGCTAGTGGTATCCTTGGGATAAGTTGTGCACTGGTCATCATTTTTGTTTTGCTTTTTCAGCAGATTGGAAGACATCATGATTGACAATGGTTTTAACTTAGAGGGGTAGTATCTGGGGGCCTCCTTACGGAACTTCCAGATTCCAATAAGCACCCTGCCAGCAGACCCCCACAACCACTAGCCAGGGCTATAAAGATGCCCTTATCCTCATCTACAAGGCCCCCCTTCCATGTTGAGGAAATTGGGCTTAGTATGGTTCAGGGCATAATCTGTCAGATTATGGCAAGAGGATTTAAGGGTATTATGGGTCTTTTGTCCCAGTACCTCAATACTCTGTGTTCCTCCTCTCCTTTATTTTCATTTTCTTTGGAGCGTTTTTTGGTGGTTTAACATCGTATCCCCATCAATGGGAAATTGCAGATACCAAGTGGATGAATAGGAGGCAGGTCATATCTCCTTAGATGCTGCTAAGCTAGATATGTTCCATGAAGTGCAGCATTGATTGGCATGGTCATGTTGTGCGCCAGGAGCAGTGTCATGACATTTTTTTAAATTCTGTTCAGTGGAGAAATGGTCTTTTAATGCAGTGTAAAGGTTAACATTGGAAAAAGAAATAAATGTATAAGAACCAGTGCGCAAAACCACAATGTGAGTGAAAGAATTTTAAAACTGATGGTAAAATACCCGATAGAGAGCCGCCAACATAGATAGGTCCACTCAGTTCCCCCAGAATAAAATATTAAATAAAGATATGTGGCGCTATTCCATCAATCAGTAACAAATTAAGATGTGAGATGAAGTAGGCAGAGTAAGCTCCACCTCATATAATGAATGCCAGGAAAAATTATTTAAAGCCTAGGAATAAATGTCACCATACAAGAGTAAATCAGAAAAAGGAATCAGTTCTGCAATATGAAGAAAAAATATATAAATGAATACCAGCAATTGAATAATAAACTGACTCAGTGCTTAGTGAAATAAATATATCAGCTACCGCTCATCAGGTGACAAAAATAGTGAATCTGTGAATATGATAGGCTGACTTCCCAAACTGGATGATCACCAAAAAAAAAAAAATCATACACAAGTGATAACTAGTATCTCACAGGCAACCACTGGAGATTGAATAACTTCTAGTGCTAATAACAAAATAAGTGAATCTTCAGCGTGAACTGAAAAATAGATGTAATGGACTGGCATAAAGTGCAAAAAAATTCCTAAGGTCAGCAAAGATATTCATATAATGCACAATATAAAATGAATTCCAAAAATAATAATAGTGCAATCATGCCATAATACACTAGTGTAAAATAAATGAAATAATGTTAAATAATAATGTATATTGAATTAGTAATTTAAATAAATAAAAAATCAAATGCGATAGGACAGATAATCCCACCACAGAGATGCTGTCCCAAACGGTGACAATAGTGCAATATAGTCCATACAAAAGGTGCAGTAGTGATGGGTGATTTCCACAAAAAAACAGTCTTTGAACACAGTGCAAAATGTGCAGTGACTGATGCTTTTCTTCTATGCACGTTCTAGTGCATCTCCCAGGTGTTTCCCCCAGCCTCTCACCTCCAGCAGCGGCCCCCAATGGGCCAAATAAAGCGGGTAGATATTCTAGGAGAGGATGTGTTTCCTGCAGCGTGTCTTAAACATCAAATGGGTCTGTCTCTCTGCAATTCATCCCAACAGCTCCCAGCACTCTCAGCGATCCCAGCGGTTATTTAAGAACAAAGGAGAGGTCTCACGGTACAGTAATTAAAAACACATTTATTGAAAAAACGTAGTGACTTACATGTAAAATGACAGCAATCAGTAGATGTGAAAAGCTTCCGGGTTCGGCCGTCCCCGAGAAGCGTCGCCACCTGACTCCTCCTACCCTGGTCAGAGTAGGAGGAGTCAGGTGCCGACGCTTCTCGGGGACGGCTGAACCCGGAAGCTTTTCACATCTACTGATTGCTGTCATTTTACATGTAAGTCACTACGTTTCTTCAATAAATGTGTTTTTAATTACTGCACCGTGAGACCTCTCCTTTGTTCTTAAATAACCGCTGGGATCGCTGAGAGTGCTGGGAGCTGTTGGGATGAATTGCAGAGAGACAGACCCATTTGATGTTTAAGACACGCTGCAGGAAACACATCCTCTCCTAGAATATCTACCCGCTTTATTTGGCCCATTGGGGGCCGCTGCTGGAGGTGAGAGGCTGGGGGAAACACCTGGGAGATGCACTAGAACGTGCATAGAAGAAAAGCATCAGTCACTGCACATTTTGCACTGTGTTCAAAGACTGTTTTTTTGTGGAAATCACCCATCACTACTGCACCTTTTGTATGGACTATATTGCACTATTGTCACCGTTTGGGACAGCATCTCTGTGGTGGGATTATCTGTCCTATCGCATTTGATTTTTTATTTATTTAAATTACTAATTCAATATACATTATTATTTAACATTATTTCATTTATTTTACACTAGTGTATTATGGCATGATTGCACTATTATTATTTTTGGAATTCATTTTATATTGTGCATTATATGAATATCTTTGCTGACCTTAGGAATTTTTTTGCACTTTATGCCAGTCCATTACATCTATTTTTCAGTTCACGCTGAAGATTCACTTATTTTGTTATTAGCACTAGAAGTTATTCAATCTCCAGTGGTTGCCTGTGAGATACTAGTTATCACTTGTGTATGATTTTTTTTTTTTGGTGATCATCCAGTTTGGGAAGTCAGCCTATCATATTCACAGATTCACTATTTTTGTCACCTGATGAGCGGTAGCTGATATATTTATTTCACTAAGCACTGAGTCAGTTTATTATTCAATTGCTGGTATTCATTTATATATTTTTTCTTCATATTGCAGAACTGATTCCTTTTTCTGATTTACTCTTGTATGGTGACATTTATTCCTAGGCTTTAAATAATTTTTCCTGGCATTCATTATATGAGGTGGAGCTTACTCTGCCTACTTCATCTCACATCTTAATTTGTTACTGATTGATGGAATAGCGCCACATATCTTTATTTAACATTGGAAAAAGACATCCAGGCATGCACCTTGGGTGGTCAGAAAAGGGGGGGGGTTTCTTTCCTGAAAGATACCGGGCCACAAACCTTCCATGTTGGACAGGTACCATGAAAGAGCAATGGCAAAGCCTCTCACACCATATCCTCACTGGAAGGAGGGAGTTTGTGGGAAGGACTTATTGTTATTGGTATCTAGAAGCTCTTTTTATAATAAGTGTCCTCCAGATATCTGCCCTCCCAGGGAATGGGTGTACACTACAAAAAAGTGGCAACCACTCCAACCTTTAACTGGCCTTTTCAGCAAGGTGCACATGGAAGGGCGGTGCACATCACAAACAAAAGATTTTCCAGCATACTTAACAGCCAGCCTGCAAAACAACCAAATGAAAAATAGAAAGTTTTGTTTGCACACATTTGCAAATACATGCGCAAATGTCAGTGCCCATGCCAAGGGACCTCTGTATATACTTCGGTCTTAACTCTAAATTTCCAGAGCCTCCATAGTAGAAGTACATATAAGAATGGATAGATTAAAGGAAGGTATGTCTGGAGGGAGCCCACCCCTTCTTAAAGGTACGGGGATGTATGTGATGCCCAGCAAGAACATTAGTACATCTTATTATTCATTCCCAGAAGGAGTTAAAAAATAAATGCACCAACACCTTGGACAAATTTTTTAGTCAAAAATATCCCCTCCAAAAAAAAATGCTCCTCAATGTGAATTCAATGTCAATTATGCTGCCCAGCAATGTAAATATTCCTTTATCACGATGACTGCACAATAACCCACAGAATAATCAAGGACCTCCAGTGTCGCCCCACTCCGCGGTGCTGTTCGCGTGAGCCTTGATTTGAGGCCCATTTTAAGGGGCCATCAGTGCTCTCCCTTGTCCATCTGTGCTGTGGAAAAATCCCAGATATGGGGACATATCTCCTCTTCCTGGGAGAATGTTCCTCCTGCCATATGATGTCGCTGCCCCTGTGTCCACCCTGTGGCGTCTCTACAACGTGCAGGGTGCATGCGCGGTACAGGCTCACGTCCGCACCCAGCCGCCAACATGTTGGCTGGGAGGAGGCATATAATGGCAGACCCTCTGGCGTACACATTGCCAGAGACACACAGGGATACCAGTACCACAGGGGAGGGGGTAGGCTATGGCCTTGAAGCCCTTATGTTTATCTCTCTTAGCTAATTTTATTGCCATCGGATAGTCATGATTGACCTAAATGTCCATTATTTGGACATTTTTTCCATGTTCAATTTTGGGGCACTTACTTCCCTATCCCCCTTCTTTTTCAATCGTTTAGTTCAGTGATAATATTGGCCTCCTGTGGACTTCTCTACCCTGGTGTTTGCTTAACATACAGTCAATCTGTGTAAGTTACCCGTTTAGTTTAGTGCTGGATTGCACTATGTTACCTATATATGTAATCTATAATATTTCTGTCTGTATATTGTTTCTTGTAGAGTCTAGTTCTAGTCTAGTCTTGTCTGCCTCCTGTAGCCACCCCTAGTCCTGTGGTGGAAACTGACCAGATCATTAATTGAACTTACTCATAATCATACTCTGCATTAAGTCTATGGCTAAGCAGTGGGAATGGCATGCACGTTGTACACATATGTATATGATATAAAAAATAATGTTTAAAAAAAAAGCTTCTGCTAAAAAAAAAAAAAATATGTAAAAATTATGTAATAAATATTATGTTGTGATACTTAATTGTGTTATCTTTACCCATTAGAGTGGATAACCTTACGGCTGATAATATGCCCTGAGGAAGCCTAATTAAACGGCAAAACATGTCGGGACCTCCATCTATACCCCTTTATGCAGACTAAGGACCACTATGTCTATGGGTTACAAAAGTGTTTTTAATGGCGATATTGTTTTAAAATGCAAGTAATAAATATTGACATTTTAACCATAATTTTTGGTTTGAGTTATATATCTGCACCGTTATAATCCCACTTAATTTTTTGCTCCTTGGATACCAAAAATGGGATGAGGTGCTGCTAATCATAGTGAAATATCCACACAAAAAGCATATTCCACAGAATAATAAAGTTGCTCTCCTGCTACAATGACCTGCCACAAATTATGTTGCATTACTACAAAACTGCTGCGAAATTGCTCAAATTATACCAAAACCTAAAGCTAGTCCATACTCAATGATAGTAACCAGCCCCTTTCATTGGTGGTCAGTGGTAGTAATGTTAAACCCCACTCTATTGGTCATGAGTGGTAACATTGTCAACCCCTCTTCATGGTGGTCAGTGGCAGGCTGTAAAAATACAATAACCCCCTCAATGTTTAGGTACCTGATCACATGCTCCCACACTGCTTTTGCTTTCCCCATCTGGGCTTTATCTAATCTTGGCCTCTGAACGCTGAACTTTACAGTAGTAAACAATGCTGTCTGACAGTAATCTCATAGTACCAAGGCCAATCACAGCAGCCCTGTACCATGTGATATCTGTGACCAATCACAGAATCACAGTAGTACACAAGGTTTCATCAATGAAATCTTTACACAGTATTTTACCAACTGCTGATCATCACTGTAATAAGCAATCACAGTGTAAAAAAAAAATCCTTGATGGCCCCCTCAAGGATTACAAGGTCTCAGGTGTGAATGAGGAACAGGTGTGTTAAATTTGGTGTTATCACTCTCTCATACTGGTCACTGGAAGTTCAACATGGCACCTCATTGCAAAGAACTCTCTAAGTATCTGAAAAAGAATAATTGTTGCTCTACATAAAGATGGCCTAGGCTATAAAAAGATTGCCAAAACCCTGAAACTGAGCTGCAGCACGATGGCCAAGACCATACAGTGGTTTAACAGGACAGGTTCCACTCAGAATAGGTCTCTTTATGGTCGACCAAAGAAGTTAAGTGCATGTGCTCAGCATCATATCCAGAGGTTGTCTTTGGGAAATTAACTTATGAGTGCTGCCAGCTTTGCTGCAGAGGTTGAAGAAGTGATGGGTCATCCTGTCAGTGCTCAGACCATACGCCACACACTGGATCAAACTGGTCTGCATGTCTATCATCCCAGAAGGAAGCCTCTTCTAAAGATGGTGCACAAGAAAGCCCACAGTTTGCTGAAGACAAGCAGACTAAGGACGTGGATTACTGGAACCATGTCCTGTGGTCTGAAGAGACCAAGATAAACGTATTTGGTTTAGATGGTGTCAATCGTGTGTGGTGGCAACCAGGTGAGGAGTACAAAGACAAGTGTGTATTGCCTACAGTCAAGCATGGTGGTGGGAGTGTCATGGTCTGGGGCTGCATGAGTGCTGGGGAGCTACAGTTCATTAGGGGAACCATGAATGCCAACATGTGCTGTGACATACTGAAGCAAAGCATGATCCCTTCCGTGAGCTGCAGGGCAGTATTCCAATATTATAACAACTCTAAACACACCTCCAAGATGACCACTGCCTTGCTAAAGAAGCTGAGGGTAAAGGTAATGGACTGGCCAAGCATGTCTCCAGACCTAAACCCTGTTGAGCATCTGTGAGGCATCATCAAACTGAAGGTGAAGGAGCACAAGGTCTCTAACATCCACCAGCTCAGTGATATTGTCATGGAGGAGTGGAAGAGGACTCCAGTGACAACCTGTGAAACTCTGGTGAACTCCATTCCCAATAGGGTTAAGGCAGTACTGGAAAATAATTGTGACCACACAAAATATTGAAACTTTAGGCCCAAAATGGACATTTTCACTTAGGGATGTACTCACTTTTGTTGCCAGCAGCTTAGACATTAATGGCTGTGTGTTGAATTATTTTGAGGGGACAGCAAGTTTACACTGTTATAAGCTGTACACTCTCTACTTTACATTGTAGCAAAGTGTCATTTTTTTCAATGTTGTCACATGAAAAGATATAATAAAATAGTTGTAAAAATGTGAGGGGTGTACTCACTTTTGTGAGATACTATATATATATATATATATATATATATATATATATAGTGGGCTCAAAATTTCAAGTCCTGAGCTACTAGCTAGGCCTTAACGGTTATTCGCCACCAGCTGCCCCACACAACCCCAACCATGCCTCACCCCTAAACATGCCTTCAAAAATTATCTCATGAAATGACACTTAAATGTTTTATGCAGAATTACATTACAAAAATAAATATTAACAACAACTTTATCAGTGCCCCTCAGCACAGCCTCACCAGTGCCCATCAATACAGTGTGATCAGTGCCTGTCAATACAGCCTCCCCTGTGTCCGTCAGTACACTCTTACCACTGCCCATCAATACAGCCTCACCTGTGCCCATCTTTACAGTCTCACCACTGGCTATCAATACAGCCTCACCTGTGCCCATTAATACAGCCTCATCTGTGCCTGTCAGTATAGTCTCACCTGTGCCTATCAGTACAGTCTCCCCTGTACCCATCAATACAGCCTCACCTGTGCCCGTCAGTACAGTCTCACCTGTGCCTGTCAGTACAGACCATTGGACTGGTGTTCTGTCTATCAAATGCGCCAGGTGAGGAGGCAGGACTGTGTGATTTGAGTGGCACCGGACGAGGAGGTGGGACTGTGTAACGTGAGTGGCGTAGAGCGAGGAGGTGGGACTGTATGATGTGAGTGGTGCCGGAAACCCAGCAATTCAAATGAAAGCTGTTACAGTGGGCAATCCCCAATCTCTGATGATCGGCCAGCTCGACTCTTCCTCTCCTCTGTTCCTCTAGATGGGAGAATGGCTCCCGTTCAACCCCACCTGCTGGGGGTGCTTGCCCCCCCCCTCCAAGGCAGCCCACGCTCGCCAGCCATCATTTTCCACTCAAAATGCGAGTAGGCGAGTGGAAAATTTGGGGGCTGTATATACAGTATATATATGGAGAGGATAAATGTGCAGGCATTTTTCAAATGAGTTGCACCAGTCAAAGCTGAATTTAAAGGCATGGCAGCCCACTTTTATTAAAATCAACAAAAAGTCTGCATAGATATCAGTTGGCCACACAAGGGTCCTTCCACATCAATATGAACAAACAAAAATATCGAGCCACCAGGCTCCCTTGTTGGCAGCACCTCTGCTCTTCTTACCAGTCCAAGTGCTTCAAAAAATAAAAAAATAAAAATATTTTAATTTGCTTCTCTGCTGGTCCTCTTGGCTCTCTTAGCCTTTAGTCTCAGTGCCCTGCTCAATAGCCTAATCCTAGCTTCTGGATAGGGTCCTTCTGACACCATAATAGAAGTCCACTTGACTCCTGGAATCAGACCTCCTGTCCCCTGGCTGGGGCACCTCTGACCTGGTGTCTCCCACACTTGTTCGCTGTCTCCAAACTTGGAGCTCTGAGCTGTCCTCAGGTTTGAGTGCATAACAACTCTACACACCTATGTACTCAGACAGACTGCAGACACCTGGTAAAATCCAAACATAGGATACGGAGAAAACAAAAAACACAGTTTTCTCCACTTAGAAACATTAGTTCAGAACCTCACATTAACCCCCAAAAGCAAATCCAGTGCCATATTCTCCTCCATTTTCACAGTGACAGTGTCTAACTCTGTCACAAAATATATATATATATATATATATATATATATATATATATATATATACCAAAAGTTTCGGGATGCTTGCCTTTACACGAACATGAACTTTAATGGCATCCCAGTCTCAGTTCATAGGGTTTAATATTGAATTGGCCCACCAGTTGCAGCTATAACAGCTTTAACTCTTCTGGGAGGGCTATCCACAAGGTTTAGGAGTATGTTTATGGGAATGTTTAACCATTCTTCCAGAAGCACATTTGTGAGATCAGACACTGATGTGGATAGGATGGCCTGGCTCGCAGCCTCCGCTCTAATTCATCCCATAGGTGTTCTATTGGGTTGCTTGCTTTGTGCACTGGTCCAAATCATTTGGTGGAGGGGGGATTATGGTGTGGGGTTGTTCCTCAGGGGTTGGGCTTGGCCCCTTAATTCCAGTGAAGGGAACTCTTTAGGCGTCAGCATACCAAGACATTTTGGACAATTTCATGCTCCCAACTTTGTGGGAACAGTTTGGGGATGGACCCTTCCTGTTCCAACATGACTGCGCACCAGTGCACAAAGCAAGGTCCATAAAGACATGGGTGGAGGAACTTGACTGGCCTGTGGAGTACTGACTTCAACCCGATGGAACACCTTTGGATAAATTAGAGCACCAAAAATAAAAGTGTAACGCTATATACTAGACAGACGTATAACTCAAAAAACCCAACCCATAAGTGCATACAAACAGTAAGTAAAAACCTTATCACACCTTGTATGACCATAAGTATGGATTGCACAGTAAAGTAACACTGTGTTATTCAACAAAACAGTTAGGTAAAACAGTAAATGATAAACCTTAATTGACAAATATAGATAATAATTAATATTTGGAATACCCCAATGGTTCAACAAATCTAACACCTAAATTGATGCAAAAAAAATCCTGAAACATAACAGTCCATAATATAAGTTTGTAAAAAAATTGTAAAAGAAAAAACCACCACCTATGGAGATTGCACGTTAAAAATGATGGAAATATAGCTCCCAGGTTTGCAAGTGGATAAATTTCACCAAATCTGGCAGGTAAGTAGACAGTGAAGGAACCACGAGTGAACAGAGGGTCTAGATCGGTGCCGGGCCCATCACCGGAAACATCAAGAGGCTTACCGGAACTTAATGACTTGAAATGAAATACGTCATACAAGTCAAAAAGGCTTATTGACCAACCGGTCCGAGCAATGTATCATGTCAAATGTCGTCAGCATACAGTAGGAAGGGTGTATCAGCACAGCTTCCACATCCATAGGCAATCCGACATAGGCCAAACGAGTGATTCATATGCCATGTAAAAAAACTCACATAGCGCGATAACTTTTAAAACACTGGTTTATTAAAATAATTAAAAACAAACTCACGTATTAGAAGATCAGAAACAGCTCAAACATCATATAGCGGCAATCGTGAGGGGTCCACCCGACATGTTTCAGCTGAGAAGCCGTCACATGGGAGCAGATACTGCGAGCCAGCCCTTCTCGACCAAATCAGTGCCTGACCTCACAAATGTGCTTCTAGAAGAATGGTCAAACATTCCCATAGACACACCCCTAAACCTTGTGGTCAGCCTTCCCAGAAGAGTTGAAGCTGCTATAGTTGCAAATGGTGGGCCAACTCAATATTAAACCCTACGGACTACATATATATATATATATATATATATATATATATATATATATATATATATATATATAGATATATAGATATATAGATCTATATAGATCTATAGATCTATATAGATATATAGATCTATATATATCTATATAGATCTATATATCTATATATATATATATATATATATATATATATATATATATATATATATATATATATATATATATATATATATATATATATATATATATATAGATATCTATATAGATATAGATATAGATAGATAGATAGATAGATAGATAGATAGATAGATAGATAGATAGATAGATAGATAGATAGATAGATAGATAGATAGATAGATAGATAGATAGATAGATAGATAGATATCTAAATATATCTATATCTAGATATATATATGGGTTCTTCAAAAAAATTCCTCACTTTTTTAAACTCTTTTAAATAAAAAATGTTGCAGAAACAACCCCTTCCTCTATATAGATAGTAGATAGATTGTATACTTTCACACAGAGTAAATAATATGTACTGATTTGGGTTACTTTTACCAAAGAAATGTAGCAGAATATATTTTGGCCTAAATTTATGAAAAAAATTATATTTATTTATTATATTATATATATTATATTTATTTATTATTTATTTATTTATACATTTTTATAACAGAAACTAAGAAAAACATATATATAGCAAAAAATAAAAAACCCAGTTGTGATTAAATACCACCAAAAAAGCTCTATCTGTCTCCAAAACAAAATGCTAAAAATTTAAATTTGGGTACAGTGTTGCATGCCTGAGTAATTGTCATTGAAACTGTGACAGTGCTGAAAACTAAAAATTGGCCTGGGTTGGAAAGGGGTGAAAGTGTTCGGACTTGAGATAGTTTTGTTACATGCTTGGGACATGCCTTAAACCTGCATGTGATGCTGGTCTTTATTTATCTATTGCTTTTTTGTGCCTAGAATTTGCATGTTCTCCCTGTGCCTACGTGTGTTTCCTCCCACACTCTAAAGACATGTTCCTAGGTTAATTGGCTCCTGTCTACATCAGCATTGGTATGTGTATGAATCAGAGTCAGGAACCTTAGATTGTAAGCTCCTTGAGGGCAAGGAATGATGTAATTGTACAATATATATGTAAAGCACTGAGTAAATTGTCTCTGTATATAAATAACTGAAATCAATAAATATATTTTGTTTTTTTCATGAGTAACAAGGTGTACCCCTAACTCATTTACAAAGGTTTAAGGTCTGGATTTCCTAGGGGTCCCCTTATCTTAAAGGGGCTTCAAGATATCAACAAGTTCCTTGCTGCAGAACACTACATCCACCAGTCCAGGGATGTGGGGATGTGGCCCTTGCCCCCATAAACACAGTGACAAGCTGTGTTGCCAGGGGACCTCAGGCAACTCAATTTTGAGAGTGTGTGACCTGGTATGGTTCGGGGGAGGGGTTTAAGGCTTGGTGCCCCTTCAATTTCTGGCCAGCCAAGCTGCATGCCCAGATAAGAACCTGGTATGGATTTTGGGGGGAATCCCACATCATGCTTTTGCATGGGGTCCCTCTTAAAAATCCACACCAGCCCCTTATCCAGGCATGCAACCTGGATGATCAGAAAAGGAGGGAGAAGCAAGTGTGTGGTATCCTCCTGAAAAATACTAGGCCACATGACCTGCAGAAGAAAAAATTACAATAAAAAAGAAGTGAAATCCTCCCAAAATCCATGCCAGATGCATATCCTAGATTAGGGTTTGGTATGGATTTCTACGGGGGACCCTACACAGAAAAATGGCATGGGATCCTCCCAAAATCCGTACTAGACTTTTGTCTTAGATGGGGATTTGGAATAGATTTTAAGTGGGATCCCACACAACAAAACAAAACAAAATTTTGCATGGGGTCCCCCAAAACTCAAAACACGCCTTTACTTTTACTGACAGCCTGGCTGGCCAGTAACCCAGATAGCAAGGATAACTTGCCGCAGTGTTGAATTGTACACCTGTTACTTGCTGCACATTTTCACTGGCAAGTTATACACTGTCAGAGCACTTGAAGCACAAGTTCTAGTTGACACTTTTGAAATTTGTAGCAAATTTCCGTGGCAAGTCTCTAGCAAGAGCAAAGTTGCAGTGGTGAGTCTACAGCAAATTATCTGCAAGTCTACAGCATGAAAATTCCACCGCAGTGACCCCTGTGGTGGGAGGACTATTGCACAGTATAACTGAACCAGTGCTTGCAGCAGACTTGCAGAATGTTTGAAAAAAATGTTGATCTGGAGTCATGCAATACACACTTGCTGCAATCGTGCACGGAACTTGTGAAGCCTGGCAGGTCTAGCAATAGCTTAGCAAGTAATTTTCAAACTTTCAGCACAATTGCTTGCTATCTGGGAAAAGGAGTGTCAGTAAGTGTCCACTCCCTCGAACCACACTATGCCACATTCCCTTTCAATTGGGAGGGTACTGTGCCAGAGGGGCCCCTATTAAGGCACTTTTTGCTCATGTTGATGAGGACAGGGGCCTCACCCCATACCCATAGGCCAGTGAATGTAGGGGTCTGTGGGAAGGCATTTCTGGCCATCATATTTCTGCCTTCTCCATACATGAATGAGAAAGGGGTACATAGTATTCCTTGCTACTCAGTCATAAAAAAGTAAATACAATGACAATGTAATTTAACTGCTTGCTGACCAGCCACCATCATTATACGGCGGCAAGTTGGCTCTCCGGGGCGAATTGCCATAGGTGTATGTTGGCCAGTGCTGTATTTTGGCCTAGGTCGACAAGGCCCAGGCCTAGGGTAGCACTTTGCAGGGGGCGGCAAAAAAGCCATCCCTCCACATGAAAAAAGCCCCCATTCCTCCCGAGTCAGCCCATTCCCTGCCAAGGTTGCTGGCTGCAGTGTTCGGACATCGTCTCTCTCTCTTAGAATATAGAGCGTGTGCTCACAGTTTACCCCTCCCCTTCCCCTCCATGCAGACAGGAGAGCAGAGGGAAAGAACTGGTCAGCCTCCTGTGTTGTGACCCCAGGTGCACATGGAGACATCACGGCTGGTCGGATTGCGGCTTCAGCAGGCAGACCCAACTACATTCTGCATGTCCTGGAGGGGGTGAGAGATACCGGTCCTTCTCACTGTATCTCCTTGCAAACTTCATGCCCCGGCTTATCTGTGTTACATCTTTCCTTTCTCCTATCCCCTGTTATCTGAACTAGGGAATCTCTGATAATTAACCCTCTGTGTTCTTGCTAGGGGAGGACTGTGCTTTTCTACTCTGCTTCAATGGGCACTTGTACACTGCTGCTTACATATATATATATGGTTAACCTTGGTTAACCTTCTTAATTTCTGCAGGCTGGTGCTTCTGGAATCAATAGCATTTAATACCTTAGTGTTTGCTTGTATATGTGGTTAACCATGCATAGCTACCTGTATGGCTAATGCTGCCTTCTGATATATGAAGAAAAGTGTATTTTCTCATTATAAATCAGTCTGGATTTTATTGTCCATCCTGCTAACTACATTTAGAGTATTTTCACACTGGGGTGGGGGGGCGTCAGCAGTAAACCGGCGCTCGTTTTAGCGGCACTTTACCAGCTTTTCGGCTGCTATCGGGGAGCTTTTAACCCCTGCTAGCAGCCGCAGAAAGGGTTAAAACCGCCATGTTGCAGCTCTGCCAAAGCGCTTTGCAGGCACTTCGGCAGCTCTGCCCTTTCGTTTCACACTGGGGCGGCACGAGAGGCGCTTTACAGGCGCTATTTCTAGTGATAAAATGCCTGTAAAGCACCTCAGTGTGAAAGTGGCCTTAAGACTGATGGATATTTTTATTTTTGTCTCTTTAACTACATATGTCTCTATTCGGAGTGAACGCAGTTTGCTGAAAATGCCAATGATTTTACCCCACCGCCTTATGATCTATCCAATCTCTGTTGTGCCTGCCCCATCAGCTGCGTCCATAATCCACCTCCCAATGCACACACTTTCTGTGTGTATGTTAAGGTGTGCAGGACAGGTGAGATTAGAATGCAATTGGAGACCCTTATTGGGCACTGGCAAGGCTGCATTGGTGAGGCTGTATTGATGGGCACTGATGAGGTTGCGTTGATGGGCAATGATCAGGCTGCATTGATTGGCACTGATCAGGCTGCATTGCTGGGCACTGATGAGGCTGCGTTGATGGGCACTGATGAGGCTGCATTGATGGGCTCTGATGAGGCTGCGCTGATGGGCACTGGTGATGCTGAATTATTGGGCACTGGTGAGGTTGCATTGATGGGCACTGGTGAGGCTGCATTGATGGGCACTGGTGAGGCTGTGCTGATGGACACTGGTGAGGCTGCATTGATGGGCATGAAAGAGGCTACGCTGATGGCCACTGGTGAGGCTGCTTTCATGGGTACTGATGAGGCTGCACTTCGTACCTTGTTTTAATGTACAGAGGAAGAGGTGGAGCTCTAAGAGGAAAAGGTGGAGCCTAAAGAGGAAGCGTGTGGTTTACAGATGATAGGGCCTTGTCTTAAACAGGAATGGGTGGGTCATATTTAATTTAGGGGTGCACAACTTTAGTCAAGCCTAGGGCAGCACAAAACCTAAATACACCACTGGCGTCAGCTGCTTTATAAGCTTGGGAGCGCGCGCACGTGTGGCGCGACTCTGAAGCTGATGTGCATGGCCGACAGTCGCAATGTCCGCTGGCCACACGCGATTGCTCCTCATAGAGACAGAACAGAGATCTGTCAATGTAAACAGACAGATCCCCATTCTGTCAGGGAAGTAGAGAGAGAGCTGCTGTTCCTAGTAATAAGGAACAGCAATCTCTCTCTACTCTCAGTCAATCCCATCCCCCACAGTTAGAAACACCTCCCTAGGACACACTTAACCTCTTCTTCGCTCCCTAGTGTTAACCCCTGACCTGCCAGTGACATTTATATAGTAATCAGTGGCTATTTTTAGCTATGATCGCTGTATAAATGTCAATGGTCCCAAAAAAGTGTCAAAAGTGTCCGATCTGGGGGCACATGCATGGTGCGAAGCTGGACGGAAGTAGGAGATAAGAGCTCCATGAGCGACGAAGATATAAGCTGATTCCCCAGGCTCAATGATCCCTGACAACCTATCTACTCCACGTGAGGGAACAGAGCAAGATGTGCCAAGATGGTGCCCAGCCAGACAGTGCTCCAGCATGCATACAGACCGCGGCCTCCTCTCCAGCGCACTCCATGGGGGACAGTGAGTACTCTATGCAGCTCACCAAAGCTGACTTAGAAGAGAGTCTCACGACCATGTATGACAAGCTAGCTAGGAAATTTCGATCCAAACTGCACAAATCCAAAAACACACTGTCCCTGGAAATTGCTGCCCTGGGCACCAGGACGGACTTACTAGAAACCAAGCATGATGAGCTCAGCCTTGCTCATTCTGATCTCAGAAAGGAACATGAGACCCTCTCTGAAACAGTACAACAGCTACAAGCCCACCTGGAAGACCTGGACAACAGGAATAGGCGAAACAATTTGAGAGTGCAAGGGATCCCAGATACAGTGACTGACCTGCTCCCTGCTATGCAGAAATTATTCCAGTCACTTCTCCCTGACTCTCCCATCGCATCCTTCACCTGTGATAGGATACACAGAGCTTTATGCCCTAAACCTCCTCCAGAAAGACCCCCAAGGGACATTGTGATGTGCCTGAAAGATTTCCTAATTAAAGAGGAGATCCTCCAAGCCTTGCACAATACTCCTCATATCCAGCTAGATAGCATCACAGTTGAAATATTCCCAGATATTTCACCTACTACCCTGGATAAGCACAGGAGGATGAATGAAATAACAGCAGTGCTCCAGTCGGCCAGGATCCAATAACGTTGGGGTTTCCCCTTCAAGTTACAGGTTCCTCACAATGGCACCACCTTCATGGTAACTACGATCTCTTTGTGAAGCTGGGCCTCCTTGATGCGGCTGACCACCCAAGAATGCCATCTACCCCACGTCCTTCGGCCATATGGGCTACACCCTCCCCCAGTAGAGATCGTCGCAGCCAACATTAAGTATTGCCTATCGTTACTTTCTGCAGATCTATCTAGGTAGTCACCAACTGCCTACAGCCAGCATGCTCAGTAACTCACAATTAGTCTCCACTCTGAGCGGATGTTCTGTCATGCCCATTTGTTTGTCCCTCTACACTAATCAAGTTAGTGCCCGATATTTGATACCCCAAAGTCGGACTGCCTGGGACTGTCCCCTTCTAGATACTGGTCACGCCATAGTCGCAAGACTCCTCTGACTGACTACACCACTCGAATTGAGTATTAGACCACTTGGTTCATGTTGAGATGGCTTCTTTGGTCAGGAGGATGGCTATTACCCTGACCCTCTTAGATAATATACTGCCATGTTCTGGTATTGTTTGCAGTTTTACCGTTTTGCAGGCTCTTCTGCATTTTCTTTTCTGTTTTTTTTCTTTTTTTTTCCTGCTCTGCATATTATTTTTTTTTTGCATTTAATCCTATAGTAGTTAAGATATGTGATAGTTGGAGCTCTACCTATCTCATCTGTCTATTATTGCTACTAACTATTGACAGACTATATAGCTACTGTGACCATGGGCGCGCCTCGCGACTTGGATTTGTCCCTACATTAATGCTAGATCACGTTGCACTTAAATGGGTCTTAGGCTAATCACTCATAACCTTAAGGGCTTCAACTCACCGCATAAACAGAGAAAGGCCTTCCATTCCTGCAAACTATTAGGAGCTGATGTTCTTCTTCTACAGGAGACACATCGCTCCTCTCAAAACCACCTATTATACTTTGATAAAGCCTTTCAGCAGGGTTACTATACCACTTATGAGTCCAAGACACGAGGTGTTGCTTTATTTATCTGAAACTCAGTTATGTTTGATGTCCACCATACATATAAAGATCCGGATAGCCACTTTGTGATAGTTCAGGGCTCAATTCAGGGCAAAGGTATCACCATGGCCTCTGTGTACGCACCGAATGAGTCTCAGGCTTCTTTCTTTAAGAAGTTTTTTAAACATTAGATAAGTACCACTCACCCCACATGATGATAGGTGGTGATTTTAACCTGGTGGCTAGACAGGATTCGCATGGTAACCTCCACTAATGCCTTCCCAAAATGTCTCCAATCTCAACTTAGATCACACCAACTGTTGGATACTTGGAGAGCTCACAACGTGGGGGCCCGTGAGTATACTTTTTACTCCCACCCAAACGCCAGCTACTCCCTGCTAAACTACATTTATTGCACCCCTGTTTTAGTCACTAACTCTACCTCAGCCAAGATTCATGCTTGTCCTTGGTCGGATCATCAGATAGTGTCCTGCAATTTCTCGCACATTGGCCTTTCCCACGTTCTGGGGGCTTGGCGTCTTAAAGACTCCCCGCTCAAAGACCCAATGGCTCTTACCCAAATATCGGATTGCATTACAGACTACTTCACTCATAATGATGTGGGTAAGATTTCCCGGCATCCTTATGGGCAGCCCATAAGGCGGTGCTGAGGGGCTAGCTCATAAAGTTGGCCACTGCTAGAAAACGCCAGAAACTGAGAGACATCAGTTCCCATATGACAGACCTCAACAGACTTTACCACCAACATGACCGAACCCCTACTCAAGATTTGCTAAGTCAAATCAATCAAAGAAGAAGTGCTCTGGATACCCTGCTCTTGGAGCAGACGGAAAAATCCCTCAGGTGGTCCAAGTCTCGCTTCCTTTTACATAGCAACTCGGCTTTGACTATGTTTGCGAGAAAGTTGAAGCAATCCATTCAACCTACACACACATATAAACACCGTGACTCTAATGTTAATAACCTCTCTCACCCCAAAGAGGTTTTAAAGCTGTTCTCCTCCCATTATCAAAAACTGCTGGCAGACCCACAGGCCTCTGCTGTTTTTACCCCCATTCCTGGCTGGATACCCTCTCACTGCCCAAGATCACTGAAGAACAATTACAATCCCTGAATGCACCCTGTACAGAATAGGAAATAGCTTCAATTTTTTCCTCCTTGAAGCCCTTCAAAGCTCAGGGCCCAGATGGCTTCACGGCCCTCTATTACAAAAAATTTGCGGGTCTGTTAATCCCCAAAATGCCAAAACTATTTAATCGTATCCTCAAGGGCGACCCTTTCCCAATGGATATGCTCATGGCAAATATGTCACTGATCCAAAAATCTGGGAAGGACCACACCCTCTCTAAAAAATACCGCCCCTTATTGGTTATTAACAACGACTTAAAGATTTTTAGGTGTATTTTAGCAGATCATCTAGCATTCGTTATCACAACTAGGGAAAAGCTTCGAGTTCCAGTCAAACTCATGCTGTTCGCAAGTTCGCCGAACAGCGAACAATTTCGAACCAGCGGAACACCCTTTAAAAGTCTATGGGAGAAATCAAAAGTGCTAATTTTAAAGGCTTATATGCATGGTATTGTCATAAAAAGTGTTAAAGTGTTTGGGGACCTGGGTCCTGCCCCAGGGGACATGGATCAATGCAAAAAAAGTTTTAAAAATGTACGTTTTTTCGGGAGCAGTGATTTTAATAATGCTTAAAGTGAAACAATAAAAGTGTAATATTCCTTTAAATTTCGTACCTGGGAGGTGTCTATAGTATGCCTGCAAAGGGGCGCATGTTTCCCGTGTTTAGAACAGTCTGACAGCAAAATGACATTTCAAAGGAAAAAAAGTTATTTAAAAGTACTCGCGGCTATATGAATTGTCAGTCCGACAATACACATATAAGTTCATTGATAAAAACGGCATGGGATTTCCCCACAGGGGAACCCCGAACCAAAATTTTTTTTAAAAATGGCGTGGGGGTCCCCCTAAATTCCATACCAGGCCCTTCAGGTCTGGTATGGATATTAAGGGGAACCCCGTGCCAATTTTTTTTTAAAAAAAGGCGTGGGGTCCCCCTTTAAATCCATATCAGACCCTTCAGGTCTGGTATGGATTTTAAGGGGAACCCTGCGCCAAAATTTAAAAAAAATGGTGTGGGGTCCCCCCAAAAATCCATACCAGACCCTTATCTGAGCACGCAACCTGGCAGGCTGCAGGAAAAGAGGGGGGATGAGAGAGTGCCCCCCCTCCTGACCCATTCCAGGCCACATACCCTCAACATTGGGAGGGTGCTTTGGGGTAGCCCCCCAAAGCACCTTGTCCCCATGTTGATGAGGACAAGGGCCTCATCCCCACAACCCTTGCCTGGTGGTTGTGGGGGTCTGCGGGTGGGGGGCTTATCAAAATCTGGAAGCCCCCTTTAAGAGTGGGGACCCCCAGATCACGGCCCTCCCTGTGTAAAATGGTAAGGGGGTACAAAAGTACCCCTACCATTTCACAAAAAAAGTGTCAAAAATGTTAAAAATGACAAGAGACAGTTTTTGACAAATCCTTTATTTAAATGTTTCTTCTTTCCATCTTCTTTCTTCTATCTTCTTTCTTCTATCTTCCTTCGGTTTCTTCCTCCATCTTCTTCTTCTTCTGGTTCTACCTCCAGTGTTCTTGACCAGCATCTTCCTCCGCGGCGTCTTCTTCCCTTCTTCATTCTCGGGCCGCTCCGCATCCATGATGGGAGGCTTCGGCTGTGTGATGCTTCTTGTCTTTTGATGGCTCTTAAATAATGGAGGGCGGGGCCCTGCCCCCCTCTGATGTCACTGGAAAGCCTCGGGGAAGTCCCCATCAAGTCCCTGTGCGTCAGAGGGGGTGTGGTCACCGGGTGGCCCCACCCTCCATTATTTAAGAACCGTCAGAAGACGAGAAGCGTCACACAGCGGGAGCCTCCCATCATGGATGGGAAAATGAAGAAGGGAAGAAGACGCCACGGAGGAAGATGCCGGACGAGAACACCGGAGGAAGAACCAGAAGAAGAAGAAGATGGAGGAAGACACCGAAGGAAGATAGAAGAAAGAAGATAGAAGAAAGAAGATGGAAAGAAGAAGCATTTAAATAAAGGCATTGTCAAAAACTGTCTCTTGTCATTTTTAACATTTTTGACACTTTTTTTGTGAAGTGGTAGGGGTACTTTTGTACCCCCTTACCATTTCACACGGGGGGGCTGGGATCTGGGGGTCCCCTTGTTAAAGGGGGCTTCCAGATTCCGATAAGCCCCCCACCCGCAGACCCCCACAACCACCAGGCAAGGGTTGTGGGGATGAGGTCCTTGTCCTCATCAACATGGGGACAAGGTGCTTTGACTTCCCTTGAGGACAGATTTGAATTTTCCTGGAGCTCGGGTTCCCTACAATATTTGGGAATTCATTTGGCCCCATCTCTACAACAGATGTACACTCACAATTACCCTCAGGCCTTACCCAATGTTAAACATTTGCTTACCTAATGGCCCTTATACAGAATCTCGTTCCTGGGCTGCATACAAGCGGTGAAAATATTGATTCTCCCAAAATTGTTGTTTTATTTTAGAGCTCTAGCATTATATGCACCTCGGTCAACCATAGAGGCAAAACACACTGACCTGCTAAAGTTTATTTGGCAAGGCAAAAAGCCCTGTTTGAGCAGATTACTGATGTACAGAACCCAAAACAGGGGGGGCCTAGGCTGCCCAGACCTGTGGAAATACTACTTGGCGGCATGGCTAGTACAATTAGCGCAATGGTACACTTCCCCAACTCACATACCATGGCTCCTATTTGAAAGGGCTTCGATCAAACCATTTTACCTCCCAGGTTTTCTATGGTCAAACTCAGTTAGCCAGAGAGATATTACCCCGCTTAAGGAAATTATGGGCCAATCTCTCTACCTCTGGACCCTCTACAAGGAAATGTTTTGCCTTCTCTCTAAACCTCCCCAATTGGCCTCCTTTTTGGGAGACCCCACCTTCCCTGCGGCATTTAATGCGGAATTGGCATTTGTCAACTGGTCCTCACAAGGCCTGGTGACTTTGCACTCATTGCTACAGGGCACCACCTTTTGTTCTTGTGAACATCTACATCACAACTATGCTTCATCTAACTCTGAATTTTATAAATACCTTCAGATTTGCCACTTTTTTCAAAATATCCTCACTCGAGAAAAAGATGAAGCCAGAACAACCTTTGAAAATTTGTGTCATGAGGGATCGAGAGACAGAGGGACAATTTTCACCCTTTACCAATACCTTATTAACCATCATACCACTGAAAAATCCTCATCAATCCTAGGCTGAGAGGCTGAAACTGGCCAGGAATATCCTGCTGAGGATTGGCATGATATGGTCGCCAATATGCATAAGTGTACCCGCCCAGTTGCCATTAAAGAAACTGTGGTCAAACTTCACACCAAATGGTACTACACTCCATTAGAATACATATAATTTTTCCAACTATTCCAGACACATGTTTCAGGGGGTGTGGTGAAAGGGGTACACTCCTCCATACCTTCTGGAGCTAAGGCTCTACGATCTCTTTGGCAGCAGACCTCTATGACAGTGTTTCAAATAACTGGCATGCCTATCACTTTATGTGTATTATGTGTATTCTGTTTGTAGATATCCCAGAGGTCCCCCCCAGATCAAAAACTGGCTCACACACCATTTAGCGCTATTCACTGGGCTATAGCTTTGAACTGGCGATCCCAAATGGTTCCTTGGTCCCAGGTGCTTCTTGGAATGGAGTCCATTAAGTTAGTTGAACGAATAAACCATACTCTCATGGACTCCATGCAAATTTTTGACCACAAATGGGGCTCTTGGCCAGCTCATTAGACTGACAATATAGGCAGAGTCAAACCTGACGGATAGGCCAAAGGAATTCGGATTTGTACTAGTACTTTTACCCCCTAAATAAGCTTTGACAACACAGCTTATGATGATACTCCAAACTATTACGTATATGCAGATGTATTCTTATATTGCTCTATGCACACACTATTATTTTTTATTTCCATTTAGTTAATGTTATGTTTTTATTTTATATACTAATTCTTGGAGAGTGACACTTCTAATCTACCATGATTCCTTTTTTCTAGTCATATGAATGATATAGAAAATTGTTGTTTTCGTTATATGCAGCACTCTCAATGCAGGTTATATTTTCCTGTAACTGCATTACTTACCTTAATAAAGGTAAACAAAAAAAATGTCCAATCTGTCCGTCACAATGTCGCAGTCCCGCTAAAAATCGCAGATCATCTCCATTAGTAGTAAAAAAATAAAAATAATAATAAAAATGCCATAAATATATTTCCTATTTTGTAGACGCTATAACTTTTGCGCAAACCAATCAATTTGCTTATTGTGATTTTTTTTATTACCAAAAATATGTAGAAGAATACGTATTGGCCTAAACTGATGAAGAAATTTGTTTTTTTTTACGTTTGGGATATTTATTATAGCAAAAAGTTAAAAATGTTTTTTTTTTTTTTCAAAATTGTCGCTCTTTTTTTGTTTATAGCGCAAAAAATAAAAGCCGCAGAGGCGATCAAATACCACCAAAAGAAAGCTCTTTTTGTTGGAAAAAAATATGTCAATTTTGTTTGGGTACAGCATCGCACAACCCCGCAATTGTCAGTATAAGTGGCGCAGTGCCTTATCGCAAAAAATCGACTGGTCAGGAAGGGGCAAATCCTTCTGTGGCTGAAGTGGTTAAGCAAAAATAAAAAAATAAAAAATAAATACTGTAAATCCAACATTAACCGTATCATTCAGCGATGTAGGTCCAACATCAATAGTGATAACCTGGTGCCCCATCTATACGATGGCCTGGACCATAACAATCCCTTCCACCATACTCCTGTTGCTAAATAACAACTCCCCAGCTGGTTGCTAAATTTCAACAAAATGGCCAGTGATTCTACCTGACATCATTGAATGTCGGCTTATTTACAATTTGAAACAAGCTGGTGGCAGGTGGCCAGAAGATGTAATAGCTGTGCTATCTGTAGAGATGCTGTGATTGGCCCACGGCTATCAAATGGTACCTGGGCCAATCACAGCACCCTGTATCATGTGATTGCTGTAGCCAATCACAGAATGTCAACTGAAAGTAAGTTGGAAACCCATTTGTGACAATTAAAATGATAGCTATTACAGTGTTCCTCACTGTAACAGCAATCACAGTGTACAAATATAAAACAAATCCTGATCATCTCCCCTCCCCCCCAGAGTAGTACAGTATCACAAAAGCGTAAAAAAAAATTTACATTTTCAAATGTATTTATTTATTTATTCATTTAATTTTTACATACTGTCCCCAGTCAGTATCCCTAATCACTACCACACCAGTCATATGATGATGTTGTACTGCACTGTGACAGTATGTAAAAAAAGAAAATTGAAAAAAAACTATTTATTCAATGTTTTCATATGCCAAAAAATACAAAAAAAAATACCACTTCAAAAAACTTGCCATGCCTCTTACTAAATACCTTGAACTGTCTACTTTCCAAAAATAGGTCATTTGGGGGATATTTGTTCTGTCTTGGCATTTTATGGGCCTCATAAAATGAGATAGGCCATCAGTACATCACGATTGATCAATCTTTAAATATATATACCATAGTTTGTAGATGCTTTAACTTAACATAAACCAAATAATATACACTTATTGGGATTTTTTTTTACCAAAGACATGTATCAGAATACATTTTGGTGTAAACTTATGAAGACATTTTATTTTTATATGATATATTTTATAACAAAAAGTAGAAAATATTGTTTTTTTTTTTTTTTCAAAATGTTTATTTTTTTTGTTAATAGCACAAAAAATAAAAAAAAAACAGTGGTGATCAAATACCACCAAAAAAAAGTTATATTTGTGTAAAAATAACATTTAAATTTAATTTGCATACAGTGTTGCATGTCCGCACGTAGCACAGTGCTAAATAGCAAAATATGCACTGGTCATGAACGGGGTAAAACCTTTCAGAGGTCAAGCGGCTGACAAAGTATGTTTGTATCAAAACAACAAAGGAAAAAGCAATTCATCAAGGAGGAACAGGCAATATAACAAAAATATAAATTTATTGAATAATTCACTTTAACACCAATCAAGAAATGGTTAAAAAACCAAATACCATCACCAATAGTAAAATAGACAACGTTGTCTCAAAACAAAGTGCAGATGGCCACCACAAGCATACAACACATACATTCCTCTCAACTCACACAACAAATGATATTCCTAGATATTAATAAATATACAAGTAGGTTGCTGGTAAGGAGGGAGTAATGGGTTGTGCACCCATGGGAAGTTCACATCCACCATATAATTAGCAGCGCAGGATGAGGATACATCTGCTGATGAATAAGTCATTCAGGGCTACGGGTAAAGAGTGAAGCAGTTCACATACAGTAAAGTGATATCGTTTGTAGCCAATGGGATGGAAAGTGTCTACTGGGTGGAGAGCTGGAGATGTGTGGAGATGGGAATGTAAAGGGATCAGGTCGGTCACAACATCAGTGCTAGAGGGAGAGGGATTTTACTAAGAGATAGATGTGGCTATCCCAAATAGGAAATATTGGCTGGATCTCACCCCTTTGTTGACACCGGAAATGTGGTCACGATCAGCGGAGTTGCACTGTCCTTTCAAACCATCTCCAAGCCGTTCGGTAAGTCTGCTTCCATCCACCGGTAGGAATATATGGGCAAAAGATGAAGAGGACTAGCTGGTATAATGATCTGGGAATGAGTAGATGCCGTTGGGATATGGTCTCTATCGTCCTCCAAATCCCGGTCCTCCGAGCTTGTTTAGCAAGTCCTCACTCACGGTGCTGGTGGATTCCCCAGGGCTGGTGGGCTGAGTCTGCACGTACGCTATACAGAGCATGATGGCGTCATGCTGACGCATTTCATCCGTCACAGGGATTTCCTCAGTGCATGCGCTGTAGCCTTGTAAGTAACCTTATATAGCCGTAGCACTGGAATACGTGAATACAGTGGCATCCGGTTGTTAAGGGAACAGCGTGACTAATTACCAGCCATATATGCTAAAAGACAACATTAGTACATACATAAAGTCAGACTGTCTATGGATACAAGGAAAGCAGGGAGGGGATAATGGGTAGGAAGGGATAAGGAAAAGAGGAAGAATAGTAGAAAAATTAGAAAATGGCCAATTTGGCCAGTGGGAAATTGGACCTGATTAGAGGTTAACCTTGAGTATTGAGCCCAGATATGGTATAGTAAGGAGGAGGAGGAATTAATTAGGCAGTTCACGGATGGAAGTTTAGGGGGTAAGAAACACTGAGAGATTACATTCATTGTTTAACCCCTTAGGGTACATGCTGTTAAGGGTATATATCCACATTTTCTCCTTCTGACAGAGGATTCTGTGGAAGTCACCCCTTCTTAGGGGAAGATTCAGCCTATATATTTCCTTGAAGGTAAGTCCAGCTGGATCCCGGCCATGAAATTTGAAGAAGTGGAGAGGGATGGGACGTTCATCATCCTTACAGAGAATGCTTTGGACGTGTTCACCGACTCTAACTTTGAGTTGCCGTTTGGTCTTGCCCACATAGTTTTTCCCACAGGGGCAAGTGAGCATGTATATTACTCTCGTGGTGGTACAATTAATAAAGTTATGGATTTTAAACTGTCTTTTACTGTCAGAGCCAGTGAACACGTCCGTGCGGTCAGCATACCTGCAAGCTGAACATCTACCACATCTGAACATACCCTTCAAAGGTGGAAGTTGGGTAAGCCAGTTGGGAGTGGGAGATCTTTTGTATTCAGAGTGAATGAGACAATCTCTGAGGTTCCTAGAGCGGCGGGCTGTAAGGGGAGGGCGTTTACCGACTATATCTCCGAGAATGGGGGACTCCGTCAGGATATGCCAGTGTTGGGTTAAGATGGCCTTAATCTGTTCCCACTGGGCCCCAAACTTGGTAATGATCCTGAGGGGTTCATGTAGGTAATTTGAGGGGTTACGATCTTTTCTAACAAGAAGCTTTTTGAGATCTGTCTGTAGGGCCTTCTTCTTTGCTTCCCTAATACAAGAGTGGGGGTAACCTCTATTCCTAAACCTGTTGTATAAGTCTCTCGCTTCAAGATCAAAGTCTTGTTGTGTGGAGCAATTTCTCCGGGTTCTAAGGAACTGGCCCACAGGTATTCCCTTGTTTGGTGATTTTGTGTGATCACTAGTAGCCTGCAATAATGTGTTTGCTGCTGTGGGCTTCCTGAAAGTTTTGGTGCCTATCTTATCCTTTTCGGCCATTAAAGTTAGATCAAGGAAGGGAAGAGTATGATGATCGGCGGTAAAGGTAAGTTTGATATTACGATCATTGGCATTGAGTTCATTCATGAATTGTGTCAACTCCTGTTCAGAGCCCGCCCAGATCATTAGCCCATCATCAATGTACCTCAGCCACGTTCGACTGTGGCTGAGGTACATTGGCGAAGAGTAGACCAGTTCCTCCTCCCACATGCCTAAGTGTAGACAGGCATATGAGGGTGCCCAGGGTGCCCCCATAGAGGTTCCTCTAGTTTGTTGATAGAAGGAGCCCAAAACTTGGAAACAGTTATCTTCCATAAAGAAGGTAAGGATCTCAACAATAAATTCATTCTGCTGACCAAGGGATGGGAATTTCCTGTCCAGGAAGAATTGAACGGCCTTAAGTCCCCATATGTGGGGAATCGACGTGTACAAAGACTCCATGTCGATACCGACAATGAGGGCTCCTTCCGGCAGGTCCATAGTGTCCAGTCGAAGTAGCACATCCCTTGTATCCTGCACATAGGAGGGTAAATAGTATACAAGTTCCTTTATTAATGCATCAATAAATTTCCCAGTCTTTTCAAGGGGACCATTTACTGCAGACACTATGGGTCTGCCGGGTGGGTTACGTAGGCATTTATGGAGTTTTGGTATGATGTAGAATGTGGGGGTATTAAACTGGGAAACCCGTAGGTAATTGAACTCCTTTCTTGTAATCAATTTGTCTTCCAGACTTAGGCTTAGTAGATAGTTGAGGGCTTTTACAATGTCAGGAAAGGGATTTGAATCAAGTTTACAGTAGGTGAATTTATCACCCAACAGTCTCAGAGCTTCACACTCATATTGGTCCTCGGTAAGGAGGACCAAATTACCCCCCTTATCACTGCCCTTAATGATGATACCTTGAGCTTCTTCAAGTTCCCTAAGGGCCTTCCTTTCCTCCCTAGTGAGGTTGTCAATCCCCCTGTATTTCCAATTAACCTTGGAGAGGTCCCTTTAACTCGTGCCAGAAAGAACTCAATGAATTTATGTTTGGAAAGTGGGGGCATTTTAACTGACCTAATGGGTAGGTTTGCTGGACGTGTCAGTGTGGAATGAAAATGGGGGGGGTCTCTGTAACTGAATCAGAATCGTTATTTTCTTGTAAGAGGGAGACTAGTGCATCAAGGGCCTCCTTCTTTTCCCTGTTGGGTATGTGAGGTTCAGATTGATTAGATCTAGAAGAATGCCAGTACCTGAAGATTACTTTCCTAAGAAAGAGTGAGATATCCTTATAAACCTCAAATTCATTCATCCCTGACTTAGGGGAGAAGGAGAGGCCTCTGTTGAGTAATGAGATATGATGCATGTTAGGCGGGAATTCAGTAAGATTAACTACTTTCATATCCGGCCTGCAACTGGAGGCAATTTGATTGTGTAGGTTAGAGGTATCTTTTATATTTTGTGTGTCCTGTTCCTTAATTGTCGCTGACTTTTGCGGATTTCCCTTGACCTTCCTTGGCGATTCGGGGACTGATTTGTGGATATTGTGCCTTTTGTATTTGGTTTGTTTTTTCCCTTGGTTATTACAGGGTTGTCGGGGGGTAATGGGTCCTTCTCTAAAAAAGTCACTGAAGGGAAGTATGCTCACTATCACTATCTGTAGATGAATTATATCTGTGGTGGGTATTGCTATTGGCTGCGTTTTGGGAGTTGTTCCTTCTTCCTCTACTCCTACATGATCAACTTCTTCCCTTATGAATTGTGGGATCAAAAAGATCACCGTGTTCAAGGTCCAGTAAGTTTTGTTTAAATTTATCTTGTTTGTTAGTTTTTAGTTTTTTTTGAGTTTTCTCTACTTCTTTCTTAAGAAGTTCATTATACTTTTCAAACATAGGATCTGTTTTATAGGGCTCAAGTAGGTTGGCGCTGACATCAATTTCAGCCTTGATTTCTTCTAATTGTGTCTGTTCCTCATCAACAATCAACTGCATTATTTCAAGGCCTCGTTTCACAAAACTAGCTTTCCAGGCCACAAAAAAGCGTGGAGTGTTTAGGTGCCCTGCTGGGGTGACACATTCTCTAAGACCCCTGGGGATTATTCCATTTTCAATATGTGATTTTAAAGATGAGATGTTCCACTTTCTATTCAAAAACTTGATAGTCAGTTTTTTATGATTTTTGAAGAGGGTCTGGAGAGAGTCTTCACCATTAGTAGAAGTCGGTTGCTGACAGGAAAAGGCATATTGAATCTCTCTGTCAATGTCAGCATCCAGAAGGTATGCCATGTCACAAAAAAAAAAAACAGAGAATGGGAGGGGGGGGGGAATGGAGAAGATGGGGTGGGAAAAAAAGGGGACTCAGACTCAGCCCACCAGCCCACCAGCCCTGGGGAATCCACCAGCATCGTGAGTGAGGACTTGCTAAACAAGCTCGGAGGACCCGGATATGGAGGACGATAGAGACCGTATCCCAACGGCATCTCCTCATTCCCACATCATTATACCAGCTAGTCCTCTTCATCTTCTGCCCATATATTCCTACCGGTGGATGGAAGCGGACTTGCCGAACGGCTTGGAGATGGTTTGAAAGGACACTGCAACTCCGCTGATCATGACCACATTTCCGGTGTCAACAAAGGGGTGAGATCCAGCCAATATTTCCTATTTGGGATAGCCACATCTATCTCTTAGTAAAATCCCTCTCCCCCTAGCACTGATGTTGTGACCGACCTGATCCCTTTACATTCCCATCTCCACACATCTCCAGCTCTCCACCCAGTAGACATTTTCCATCCCATTGGCTACAAACGATATCACTTTACTGTATGTGAACTGCTGCACTCTTTACCCGTAGCCCTGAATCACTTATTCATCAGCAGATGTATTCTCATCCTGCGCTGCTATTATATGGTGGATGTGAACTTCCCATGGGTGCACAACCCATTACTCCCTCCTTATCAGCAACCTACTTGTATATTTATTAATATCTAGGAATATCATTTGTTGTGTGAGTTGAGAGGAACGTATGTGTTGTATGCTTGTGGTGACCATCTGCACTTTGTTTTGAGACAACGTTGTCTATTTAACTATTGGTGATGGTATTTGTTTTTTTAACCATTTCTTGATTGGTGTTAAAGTGAATTATTCAATAAATTTATATTTTTGCTATATTGCCTGTTCCTCCTTGATGAATTGCTTTTTCCTTTGTTGTTTTGATATGCGCTGTTAATTCAAAGGAACGCACCCACCGCTACGGCTCAGTGCCCTGGGTGTTAATAATAGGCTTAACCACTGCGGGTGAAACTTATACTTAACCTTCATCCGCTACCAATTGCATTGACTTCGCAAAGTTATATAGTTCATTTTTTACCTTTTTCTTGTTGTTCTAAAGTATATTTGTAAATAATGTAACCATAGGCTGGTTCTGTATGTAACATTTTTACTTTGATTATCAAGTAAAGTTTTGTGAATGCTTTACCCAGATTCCTGGACATCACATTTTCCTTTATAACTGGAATATTAAACTGTAGTTCTGATGAGAAATAAACATTCAAAAGAACCCAGTTTGCTATTCCCAGTATAAAAAACATCAATTTCCATTAAACAAATCCATCTTCTTCTGTAGCTAGCACAATATTGCAGTTGTGAAAAATCCAGATGCCATTATCAGGCTTTCAATCAACAGCTTTACACGGCAGGGTAACTTGCTTTATCTTAATGGTAAGATAGTGACTGGCAAGAGCAATAACACAGAGATAAGACTGGATTTATATCACACTGCCTGTCAACATTCAAGGCACACAGCTCATTTTTTATTCTGGAAAAGAGACCCAATCAATTTTCTCCCATAAAATGACTTGTGGCAGCACCTGGAATTCTATACTGCTGTTAATGATAAGATATTCATTTTATAGGCAATAGGCAGTTTATTCTTCAGGCTGGCAGAAAATAAGGAAATCACTGGTCACTGCATGTTGTTTAGAAATGAGAACAATGTGGAGATGATAGTGTCATTTGAACATGACATATTATTAATCTGATTTCACTATATAAAGCTGTCTTGAATTAGATTAATAGCAATGTTGGCATTGAATCTTAGGATTTCCTCTTTTGAGGACATGATTCATTTTAAGTGTAAAAGATGTATATTTTAACAGTTTCTTTATGTGATCCCAAAATTACTCAATTGCTTGCTTTTTGGGGTAAATGTTCAGACAAACTTAACCACTTATAACTGTTTGTGACATTTCTATATTGAGTTCTAACAAGCCATATGGTCTTTGTGCTTTTCCTGACACTTAAAAATTCCCATGTCTTTGCCTTGCTGCTGGAATGTTGGAGATAGTAGATAAGGTGTAAAACGTATTTAATAATTTCAAGAAATGACAGAATTAACTGCAGTTTGTTGAACCCATATGTGAGTGTCCCTTTTGAATAAGCTAACTGAATTACAAGATCAATGTTTGGTCTAGATTCATTAATATAGGCCATACCATAATATCCAAAAAGCACAGGCGTTTGAAGTATAGGTAATCTATGCCTAGTTGTTATTGCTTGCACTAGTTTACACCCTGGACTAAAACTATATGGTGGTAATACAGAGTAAGGTCTGATACCAGGTGTCCTACATGGTTGCCACTTCCAGGTATGGTTTACCAAAACAACAAAAACAGAACAAAAATGTAAAAAAAGACTTTACAATTAATGGTAAAAAAAAAATTAATGGAACAGGAGGGGGGTTAACTAAGGGTTACAAATGGTTAAAGATGAAAAATCTATTACAAAAAAAAACCTTTTTTTCTCTTGTGAGGGCAGGTTGCTGATCTGCACATGAAGGAACTAGCTTATATATTTTGTAACAATATTGTATTAAAAAGGCTGGCAAAAAACTGTTAGGTACTTGTCACACAGGCTTTCCGTCTGTCCATTTTACATCCATCTATTAACGGATGAAAAACAGACAGCAATGCACTCATATAAGCAAACAGAAGTAAACAGATGATCATCCTCTTATAGCTATTTAACATCTGCACATGTTCAGGTCAGTTTGTTTAAGTGGAACAAGTCTCTATTTTTTTATGTTAAATGTTTTGCATCCATTTTTGGTATTTTGGTAATCCTAATAAAGTTATTTCAGATCAGTCTAATTTTTTGCCCCTTCACAACTCAGATCAGCCCAAATCCTTGCCCTTTCACACCTGAGATAAGTCCCAATTCCTGCCCCTTCACACCTGAGATGAGTCCAAAATCCTGCCCCTTCACACCTAAGATCAGTCCCAATTTCTGCCAATTCACACCTGAGATAAATCCCAATCCCTAACCCCTTCACACCTGAGATAAGTGCCAATTCCTTCCCCTTCAAACCTGAGATAAGACCCAATTCCTTTCCCAACTGCTGCCCCTTACATCCTGTACCTTCACACCTGAGATCAGTCCTAAATGCTGCCACTTTACACCTGAGATCAGTCCCAATTCCTGACCCTTTACACATGAGATCAGTCCCAATTCCTTCCCCTTAACACCTGAGATCAGTCCCAATTCCTTTCCCTTCACACCTGAGACAAGTCCAAATTCCTTCCCCTTCACACCTGAGATCAGTCCCAATTGCTGCCCCTTCAAAGCTGAGGTCAGTCCCAATTACTTTACCTTCACAGGTGAGACCAGTCCAAATTCCTTCCCCTAAACATGCCAGAGATCAGTCCCAGTTGCTGCCCCTTCACACCTGAGATCAGTCCCAATTCCTTCCCCTTCACCCCAGAGATCAGTCCCAATTGCTGATCCTTCACACCTGAGATCAGTCCCAATTGCTGCCCCTTTATACCTGAGATTAGTCCCAATTCCTTCCCCTTCACACCTGAGATCAGTCCGTATTCCTTCCCCTTCACACCTGATATCAGACCCAAATGCTGCCCCTTCACACCTAAGATAAGTCCCAATTTCTTCCCCTTCACAACCTAAGATCATTTCCAATTCCTGTACCTTCACAGCTGAGATCAGTCCAAATTCCTGTACCTTCACATCTGAGATCAGTCTGAAATCCTGCACCCTCACACCTAAGATCAGTCCCAATTCTTTCCCCTTCACAGCGGAGATAAGTCCCAATTCCCGCCCTTTCACAATTGAGATAAGTCCCAATTCCTTCCCCTTCACACCTGAGACAAGTCCAAATTCCTTCCCCTTCACACCTGAGATTAGCCCCAATTGCTGCCCCTTAACACCTGAGATCAGTCCCAATTCCTGTAACTTCACAGAGGAGATCAGTCACAATTCCTTCTCCTTCACACCTGAGATCATTTCCATTTTCTGCCTCTTTACACCTGAGATCAGTCCCAATCCTTCCCATTCACACTTGAGATCAGTCCCTATTGCTGCCCCTTCACAACTAAGATAAGTCACAATTCCTGTACCTTCACTCGTGAGATCAGTCCCAATTCCTTCCCCTTCACACCTGAGATCAATCTCAATTGCTGCCCCATTCACACCTAACGTCAAAATTCCTGTACCTTCACATCTGAGATCAGTCCCAATTGCTGCCAATTAACACCTGAAATCAGTCCTAATTGCTGCCCCTTTACACCTGTGATCAGTCCCAATTCCTTCCCCTTCGCACCTGAGATCAGTCCCAATTGCTGCCCCTTCACACGTGAGATTAGTCCCAATTGCTGCTCATTCACATTTAAGATCAGTCCCAATTCCTGTACCTTAACATCTGAGATCATTCCCAATTCCTTCCCCTTCACACCTGAGATCAGTACCAATTCCTGTACCTTCACTCCTAGATCAGTCCCAATTCCTTCCCCTTCTTAAGTAAGAACAGTCCCAATTCCTTCCCCTTCACAACTGAGATCAGTGCCAATTGCTGCCCCTTCAATGCTGAGATCAGTCCAAATTCCTTCCCCTAAACATGCCAGAGATCAGTCCCAATTGCTGCCCCTTCAAACCTGAGATCAGTCCCAATGCCTTCCCCTTCACACCAGAGATCAGTCGCAATTGCTGATCCTTCACACCTGAGATCAGTCCCAATTGCTGCCCCTTTATACCTGAGATTAGTCCCAATTCCTTCCCCTTCACACCTGAGATCAGTCCGTATTCCTTCCCCTGCACACCTGAGATCAGACCCAAATGCTGCCCCTTCACACCTAAGATAATTCCCTATTCCTTCCCCTTCACACCTGAGATCATTTCCAATTCCTGTACCTTCACAGCTGAGATCATTCCCAATTCCTTCCCCTTCAAACCTAAGATCAGTCCCAATTGCTGATCATTCAAACCTGAGATAAGTTCCAATCCCTGCCCCTTCACACCTGAGAAGATTACCAATTCTTTACCCATTACACCTGACATAAGACCTAATTCCTTCACCTTCAAACCTGACATCAGTCCCAAAGCTGGCCCTTCACAGCTGAGATCAGTCCCAATTCCTGTACCTTCACTTCTAATATCAGTCCGAATTCCTGCACCCTCACACCTGAGATCAATCCCAATTCTTTCCCCATCACACCTGAAATAAGTCCCAATTTCTGCCCCTTCACACCTGAGATAAGTTCTAATTCTTTCCCCTTCAAACCTGAGATAAGTCCCAATTCCTTTCCTTCACACCTGAGATCAGTCCCAATTGCTGCCCCTTTCAATCTGAGATCAGTCCCATTTGCTGGCCATTCACAACTAAGATCAGTCCCAATTCCTATATCTTCACACCTGAGATCATTCCCAATTCCTTCCCCTTCACACCTGAGATCAGTCCCAATTGCTACCTCTTCACACCTAAGATAAGTCCTAATTAAATTACCTTCATATGAGATCAGTCCCAATTCCTTCCCTTCACACCTCAGATCAGTCCCAATTGCTTCCCTTTCACTCCTGATATCAGTCCCAATTGCTGCCCCTTTACAACTGAGATCAGTCCAAATACCTTCCCCTTCACACCTGAGATCAGTCCCAATTGCTGCCCCTTCACATGTAAGATCAGTCCCAATTCCTTCCCCTTCACACCTGAAATCAGTCCCTATTGTTGCCCCTACACACCTGAGATAAGTCCCAATTCCTGCCCCTTCACAGCTGAGATAAGTCTCAATCCTTGCACCTTCACAACTGAGAAAAGTATCAATTCTTTCGCCTTCACACCTGAGATGAGACCCAATTCCCTCACCTTCAAACCTGACATCAGTCCCAATTCCTGTACCTTCACATCTGAGATCAGTCTGAAATCCAGCACCCTCAAACACCTGGGATTAGTCCCAAATCTTTCCCCTTCACACCTGAGATAAGGCCAAATTCCCAAACCTTCACACCTGAGATAAGTCCCAATTCCTTTCCTTCGCACCTGAGATTAATCTCAATTGCTGTCCCTTAACACCTGGGATCAGTTCCAATTCCGGTACCTTCACAGCTGAGATCATTCCTAATCCCTTCAACTTCACACCTGAGATCATTCCGATTTTCTTCCCCTTCACATCTGAGACAAGTCACAATTCCTTCAACTTCACACCTGAGATCATTCCCATTTTCTTTCCCTTCACACCTGAGATAAATCACAATTCCTTTCCCTTCAAACCTGAGATCAGTCCCAATTGACGCCCCTTCATACCTGAGATCAGTACCAATTCCTGTACCTTCACAGCTGAGGTCTCTACCAACTCATTTACATTCACACCTGAAATCAGTCCCAATTGCTGGACCTTCATACCTGAGATCAGTCCCAATTCCTTTCCTTTCACACCTGATATAAATCCCATATCCCGCCCCTTCACGCCTGTGATCAGTCCCAATTGCTGCCCCTTCACACTTGAGATCAGTCCCAATTCCTTCCCCTTCACACCTAATATCAGACTCAATTGCTGCCCCTTCACAACTGTGATCGGACCAAATTCCTGTACCTTCACACCTAAGATCAGTCCCAATTCCTGCAACTTCTCACCTGAGATCAGTCCCAATTGCTGTCCCTTCACAACTGAGATCAGTTCCAATTCCTGTAACTTCAAAGCTGAGATCTGTCCCAATTACTTTATATAATAAAGCAAAGTGGGACTTTAATTGAAGCATAACTGCAAAGTAAATATGCAAGGACATGTCTAATAATTCTTGGTCTATATAGAAGATTGGGAGTAGAAAGTGTAGCAATGTAAAAAATGATAACAATAGTAGTTAAATATCTTGTATTTCATATATATAAACACATATGTTACAACATAGTCCATGGGTAATGGATATATTGACATGAGGTACACAGTAACAGTAATGATTAAATAACTTGTATTTCATATATATACATACATTTACAACATAGTCTAAGGGTAATAGACATATTGACATGAGGTATACATATTAAGAAAATACCATAGATCTTAAAATGATTAAGAAATAAAAATGTTGTAGATAGGATACAAAATCCAGGGAGAATTCAGACATATGCTTGCAAATGGTAGCATGTAGATGCTCTACGCGTTTTGTGGAATTATATCCACTCATCAGGAGCAGTTCCAAAGTTAAAATATCTATAGGAGGACAAATGAAGACGGGGGTCAGCCAAAATAGCACAGAGGCAATGAGGGGAAGAGGGAGAAACATAGATTCCCCAAATATTCTTACCTACAACAGGACTGGTAGTGAAAGGTAAAGTGTTGACAATTGAGGGCACTGTAGGAAATGAGTCTCAATTACTTCACCTTCACAACTGAGATCAGCCCTAATTTCTTCCCCTTCACACCTGAGATTGGTCCCAATTGCTTCCCCTTCACTCCTGAGATCAGTCCAAATTGCTGTCCCTTTACAACTGAGATCAGTCCCAATAACTTCCCCTTCACACCTGAGATCATTCTAATTTTCTGCCCCTTCACACCTGAGGTAAGTCACAATTCCTTCCCCTTCACACCTGAGATCAGTCCCAATTGCTGCCCCTTCACACCTTAGATCAGTACCTATTCCTGTACCTTCACAGCTGAGGTCTGTACCAACTCATTTACCTTCACACCTGAAATCAGTCCCAATTGCTGCCCCTTCACACTTGAGATCAGTCCCAATTCCTTCCCTTTCACACCTGATATAAGTCTCACATCCCACCCCTCACATCTGAGATCAGTTACATGTGCTGCCCCTTCACACCTCAGATCAGTCCCAATTCCTGTACCTTCACCGATGAGATAAGTCCCAATTCCTTCCCCTTAACACCTGAGATCAGTCCAAACTGTTGCCCCTTCACACCTGAGATCAGTTTAAATTGCTTCAACTTCACATCTGAGATCAGTCCCAATTTCTGCCGCTTCACACCTTAGATACATCCCAATTCCTGTACCTTCACATCTGAGATCAGTCCCAATTGCTTCCCATTCACACGCGAGATCAGTCCCAATTGCTGCTGCTTTACACCTGTGATCAATTCCAATTCCTTCCCCTTCACACCTGAGATCAGTCCCAATTGCTGCCCCTTCACAACTGAGATTATCCCCAATTGCTGCTCATTCACAACTAAGATCAGTCAGAATTCCTGTACCTTCACTCCTGAGATCAGTCCAAATTCCTTCCCCTTCACACCTGAGATCAGTCCCAATTGCTGCCCCTTCACACCTGAGATCAGTCACAATTCCTTGCCCTAAACATGCCAGAGATCAGTCCCAATTGCTACCCCTTCACACCTGAGATCAGTCCCAAATTCTTCCCTTTCCCACCAGATAGCAGTCCCAATTGCTGCCCCATTACACCCGAGATCAGTCCCAATTGCTGTCCCTTTAAACCTGTGATCAGTCCCAATTCCTTCCCCTTCACACCTGAGATCATTTCCAATTCCTGTACCTTCATAGCTGACATCAGTCCCAATCGCTGCCCCTTCACACCTGAGAAAAGTACCAATTCTTTCCCCTTTACACCTTCAAACCTGCCATCAGCCCCAAAGCTGGCCCTTCACAGCTGAGATCAGTCCCAATTCCTGTACCTTCATACATGAGATAAGTCCTAATTCTTTACCCTTCAAACCTGAGATAAGTCCCATTCCCTTTCCTTCACACCTGAGATCAGTCCGAATTGCTGCTTCTTCACACCTGAGATCAGTCCCATTTGTTGCCCATTCACAACTAAGATCAGTCCCAATTCCTGTACCTTCACATCTGAGATCGTTCCCAATTCCTTCCTCTTCACACCTGAGATCAGTCCCAATTGCTGCCCCTTCACACCTAAGATCAGTCCCAATTGCTGCCCCTTCACACCTGAAATCAGTCCCAATTTCTTCCCCTTCACATCTGAGATCAGTCCCAATTGCTGCCCCTTCACACCTGAGATCAGTCTCAATTGCTGCCCCTTCACACCTAATATAAGTCCCAATTCCTGTACCTTCACATATGAGATCAGACCCAATTGCTGCACCTTCTCACCCAAGATCAGTCCCAATTCATTTACCTTCACAGATGAGATCAGTCCCAATTTCTTCCCTTCACACCTGAGATCGGTCCCAATTGCTTACCCTTCACTCCTGAGATCAGTCCCATTTGTTGCCCATTCACAACTAAGATCAGTCCCAATTCCCGTACCTTCACATCTGAGATCGTTCCCAATCCCTTCTTCTTCACACCTGAGATCAGTCCCAATTGCTGCCCCTTCACACCTAAGATCAGTCCCAATTGCTGCCCCTTCACACCTGAAATCAGTCCCAATTGCTTCCCCTTCACATCTGAGATCAGTCCGTATTCCTTCCCCTTCACACCTGATATCAGACCCAAATGCTGCCCCTTCACACCTAAGATAAGTCCCAATTCCTGTACCTTCACATATGAGATCAGACCCAATTGCTGCACCTTCTCACCCAAGATCAGTCCCAATTCATTTACCTTCACAGATGAGATTAGTCCCAATTTCTTCCCTTCACACCTGAGATCGGTCCCAATTGCTTACCCTTCACTCCTGAGATCAGTCCCAATTGCTGCCCGTTTACAACTGAGATCAATCGCCAGTTCCTTCGCACCTTAGATCAGTCCCAATTGCTGCCCCTTCACATCTGAGATCAGCCCCAATTTCTTCCCTTCACACCTGAGATCGGTCCCAATTGCTTACCCTTCACTCCTGAGATCAGTCCCAATTGCTGCCCATTTACAACTGAGATCAATCGCCAGTTCCTTCACACCTTAGATCAGTCCCAATTGCTGCCCCTTCACATCTGAGATCAGCCCAAATTCCTTCCCCTTCACACCTGAGATCAGTCCCAATTGCTGCCCCTTCACACCTGAGATAAGTCCCAATTCTTGCTCCTTCACACCTGAGATAAGTCCCAATCCTTGCCCCTTCACACCTGAGAAAATTACAAATTCTTTCCCCTTCACACCTGACATCAGTCCCAGAGCTGCACCTTCACAGCTGAGATCAGTCCCTATTCCTGTACGTTCACATCTGAGATCAGTCCGAAATCCTGCACCCTCACACCTGAGATAAGTCCCAATTCCTTCCCCTTAACACCTGAGATAAGTTCCAATTGCTGCTCCTTCACGCCTGAGATCAGTTTAAATTGCTTCCCCTTCACATCTGAGCTAAGTCCCATTTTCTAGCTCCTTCACACCTTAGATCAGTTGAAATTGCTTCCCCTTCACACCTCAGTCCCAATTCCTTCCCTTCACACCTGCGATTGGTCCCAATTGCTTCCCCTTCACTCCTGAAATCAGTCCCAATTGCTGCCCCTTTACAACTCCCAATTCCTTCCCCTTCACACCTGAGATCAGTCTCAATTGCTGCCCCTTCGCACCTAAGGTACCTTCCTGTACCTTCCTGTACCTTCACATCTAAGATCAGACCCAATTGCTGCCAATTTACACCTGAGATCAGTCCCAATTGATGCCGCTTTACACCTGAGATCAGTCCCAATTGCTGCCGCTTTACACCTGTGATCAATTCCAATTCCTTCCCCATTCATACCTGAGATCAGTCCCAATTGCTGCCCCTTCACATCTGAGATCAGCCCAAATTCCTTCCCCTTCACACCTGAGATCAGTCCCAATTGCTGCCCCTTCACACCTGAGATAAGTCCCAATTCTTGCTCCTTCACACCTGAGATAAGTCCCAATCCTTGCCCCTTCACACCTGAGATAAGTCCCAATTCCTTTCCTTCACACCTGAGATAAATCTTAATTCCTGCCCCTTAACACCTGAGTTCAGTCCCAATTCCTGTACCTTCACAGCTGAGATCATTCCCAATCCCTTCCCCATCACACCTGAGATCATTCCCATTATCTGCCCCTTCACACCTGAGATTAGCCACAATTCCTTCCCCTTCACACCCGAGATCAATCCCAATTGCTGCCCCTTCACACCTGAGATCAGTACGAATTCCTGTAAATTCACAGCTGAGGTCTGTACCAACTCATTTACCTTCACACCTGAAATCAGTCTCAATTCCTTCCCTTTCACAGCTGATATGAGTCCCAAATCCTGCCCCTTCATAAATGAGATCAGTCCTGATTGCTGCCCCTTCACATCTGAGATCAGTCCCATTTGCTGCCCCTTCTCACCTGAGATCAGTCCCAATTGCTGCCCCTTTACACCTAAGATTAGTCCCAATTCCTGTGACTTCACAGCTGATATCAGTCCCAATTCCTTCCCCTTCACACCTGAGATCAGATCCAATTGCTGCCCCTTCACAACTGAGATAAGTCCTGTGGCAGACCTAGCCAGGACAGAGACTGTTGGAGAGGACTGAATGCAAGGCTCTTGCCTTTTGATTATGGGCCCTGGATTTTCAAGGGAACAATACTCTTTGTGAGGTGAATTAGAAATCCAGTCTGAACTGTATTAGTCGGACTCAGTCGTGTATATATGTATATATTGTATATTGTCTCATTCTGTTGTGGACTCTTTGCTGTGATCATTTGGGATGGGTGTCCCTATAGAGGGAGGGGGGATTCCTCCAGCAGCCCCCCTGCTGATAAGACTGTTTACTGAGAAGATTGAACACACCTGTGTGTCCATTGTCTTTGGACAGTTTAACCCGCCCTCTTTTCCAAGGGTGGGGGGGAGAGTCTCTGAGTTATTTTATCTGTTGTGTCAATGTGTGATAATAAAACAGTCCATGTTAGCAGTGAAGCAAGTGTCGCCTTGTTTTGTGCTTGGGAGCATTTGGAATATCTGATATCTGTATGCAGACTGGGAGGAAGTGGTATACTGACGGAAGCACTTAAGTGGAGCGTGGGACATTCCGTGACAAGTCCCAATTCCTTCCCCTTCACACCTGAGATCAGTCTCAATTGCTGCCCCTTCACACCTAAGATAGGTCCCAATTCCTGTACCTTCACATCTTAGGTCAGGACCAATTGCTGCCCCTTCACACCTGAGATCAATCCCATTTGCTGTTCATTCACAACTAATATCAGTCCCAGTTCCTGTACCTTCACATCTGAGATCATTCCTAATTCCTTCCCCTTCACACCTGAAATCCGTCCCAATTCCTGTACCTTCACTCCTGAGATCAGTCCCAATTCCTTCACCTTCTCACCTGAGATTAGTCCCAATTCCTTCACCTTCACACATGTGATCAGTCCCAATTGCTGCCCCTTCACACCTGAGATCATTCCCAATTCCATTACCTTCACAGCTGAGATCAGTCCCAATTCCTTCCCGTTCACACCCGAGATCAGACCCAATTCATTTACCTTCACAGTTGAGATCGGTCCCAATTCCTTCCCTTCACCCCTGAGATCCGTCCCAATTGCTTCAGCTTCACTCCTGGGGATCAGTCCCAATTGCTGCCCCTTTACAACTAAGATCAGTCCCAATTCCTTCGACTTTACACCTGAGATCAGTCACAATTGCTACCCCTTCACACCTAAGATCAGCCCCAATAACTTCCCCTTTACACCTGAGATCAGTCCCAATTGCTGCCCCTTCACACCTGAGATAAGTCCCAATTCCTGCTCCTTCACACCTTAGATAAGTCCCAATCCTTGCCCCTTCACACCTGAGATCAATCCCATTTGCTGCCCCTTCTCACCTGATATCAGTCCCAACTGCTGCCAATTTACACCTGAGATTAGTCCCAATTCCTGTACCTTCACAGCTGAAATCAGTCCCAATTCCTTCCCCTTAACACCTGGGATCAGTCCCAATTGTTACCCCTTCACACTTGAGATCAGTTTAAATTGCTTCCCCTTCACATCTGAGATCAGTCCCAATTGCTGCCCATTCACACCTGAGATAAGTACCAATTCAACTTCAAACCTGACATCAACCCCAAAGCTGGCCCTTCACAGCTGAAATCAATTCCTGTACCTTCACACATGAGATAAGTCCTAATTCTTTCCCCTTCAAACCTGAGATAAGTCCCAATCCCTTTCCTTCACATCTGAGATCAGTCCCGATTGCTGCCCATTCACAACTAAGATCAGTCCCAATTCCTGTACCTTCATATCTGAGATAAGTCCCAATTGCTGCCCATTGACACCTGAGATCAGTCCCAATTGCTGTTGCTTTACACCTGTTATCAATTCCAATTCCTTCCACTTCGCACATGAGATCAGTCCCAACTGGTGCCCCTTCACAACTGAGATTAGCCCCAATTGCTGCTCATTCACAACTAAGATCAGTCCCAATTCCTGTACCTTCACTCCTGAGATCAGTCCAAATTCCTTCTCCTTCACACCTGAGATCAGTCCCAATTGCTACCCCTTCACACCTGAGATCAGTCCCAAATCCTTCCCCTTCCCATCAGATATCAGTCCCAATTGCTGTCCCATTACACCCGAGATCAGTCCCAATTGCTTCCCCATTACACCCGAGATCAGTCCCAATTGCTGCCCCTTTAAACCCGTGATCAGTCCCAATTCCTTCCCCTTCACACCTGAGATTATTTCCAGTTCCTGTACCATCATAGCTGAGATCATTCCCAATTCCTTCCCCTTCACACCTGAGATCAGTCTCAATTGCTACCCCTTCCCAATTCCTGTACCTTCATACATGAGATAAGTCCTAATTCTTTCCCCTTCAAACCTAAGATAAGTCCCAATCCCTTTCCTTCACACCTGAGATCAGTCCCAATTGCTGCTTCTTCACACCTGAGATCAGTCCCATTTGCTGCCCATTCACGACTAAGATCAGACCCAATTCCTGTACCTTCACATCTGAGATCATTCCCTATTCCTTCCCCTTCACACCTGAGATCAGTCCCAATTGCTGCCCCTTCACACCTGAGATCAGCCCAATTCCTTCCCCTTCACACCTGAGGTCAGTCCCAATTACTGCCCCTTCACACCTGAGATAAGTCCCAATTCCTGCTCCTTCACACCTGAGATAAGTCCCAGTCCTTGCCCCTTTACACTTGAGAAAAGAACCAATTCTTTCCCCTTCACACCTGAGATAAGACCCAATTCCTTCACCTTTAAACCTGACATCAGTCCCAAAGCTGCACCTTCACACCTGAGATAAGTCCCAATTCCTTTCCTTCACACCTGAGATTAATCTCAATTGCTGCCCCTTAACACCTGAGGTCAGTCCCATTTCCTGTACCCTCACAGCTGAGATCAGTCCCAATCCCTTAACCATCACACCTGAGATCATTCCCATTATCTGCCCCTTCACACCTGAGATAAGTCACAATTCCTTCCCCTTCACACCTGAGATCAGTCCCAATTGCTGCCCCTTCACAACTGAGATCAGTACCAATTCCTTTTAATTCACAGCTGAGGTCTGTACCAACTCATTTACCTTCACACCTGAAATCAGTCTCAATTGCTGCCCCTTCATACCTGAGACCAGTCCCAATTCCTTCCCTTTCACACCTAAGATCATTCCCAATTCTTGTACCTTCACAGCTGAGATCAGCCCCAATTTCTTCCCCTTAACACCTGAGATCTGTCCCAATTGCTGCCCCTTCACACCTGAGATAAGTCCCAATTCCTGCTCCTTCACACCTGAGATAAGTCCCAATCCTTGCCCCTTCACACCTGAGAAAATTACCAATTCTTTCACCTTCACACCTGAGATAAGACCCAATTCCTTCACCTTCAAACCTGACATCAGTCCCAATTAATTTCCTTCACACCTGAGATTAATCTCAATTGCTGCCCCTTCACACCTGAGATCAGTCCCAATTGCTGCTACTTCAAACCTGAGATCATTCCCAATTCCTTCCCCTTCACACCTGAGATCAGTCCCAATTGCTTCTACTTTACACCTGAGATCAATCCCAATTCTTTCTCCTCCACACTAGAGATCAGTCCCAATTCCTTCACTTCACATCTGAGATCAGTCCCAAATGCTGCCCCTTTTCACCTGTGATCAGTCTCAATTCCTTCCCCTTCGCACCTTACATCAGTACCAATTGCTGCCCCTTCACACCTGAGATCAGTATCAGAATTTGATTTAAATTGTTTTATAACAGATTATTAGAATTTTTTGTGAATTTGCCCCCTTATTTTGAACCATTATCGCTCCCACCAATCAACCATCATAATGATTGGAACCAATATTTCTTTTAGGCTATAGATGTTATTCCAGAGGATTTTTTTATGTGATTTTTTATGTATTTTAATTAATATAATATTTATAATTTTAGAGTTAGGAGGATTCGTATTATGTGGTGTTTATTATTATTAATATTTTTATATATATCTTTTATTACTTCTGATATTTTATTCTTATATACAAATTGGATTTAATATCATGGAAGAAGTTTATGTTTTATGTACCCGGATGTGGCGACACATTATGGGGCTCTAGCCAACTACATTACTTATGTGTATGTTGTGTATGTTGATAATTCCCTTGCTGTTGATAGGGCTCTTATTCAGTTCAGTTGTTAGGCAGGGTAATCTTCCGTATACACAAATAGTTGTTCTGGATTAACATTTATTTGTAATATAAGAATGGAAATGTTTTTTCCACACTTTACATTTATTTATTTTATGATTGGTATATTTGAATATGGTAGTTATCAGATTATCCACTAGAGGGAGTATGTGAGTCATTTACTACCTTCTTGTATTTTAGATGATTAAGAATGATAATGTAAACCATATAGTACGTTTTATTAGAAGAGCGTTTTTTTCTTGCAAATACATATACATTTTATGTTGTGTTATTAATAAAGCTGATATGCAGTATGATTATCATGCTCTAAGTAAGGACAAGATGATGATTCAATGATACCGTTGTTCCTATGGTAACGCTGACGCTTGCACCAATATAAAACGGAGACTCGAGCATCACATGACTATGCTTGAAAAAGTCATGTGTCGGGTGACGCAACACCTAGGAGAAGTCAGTGACGTCAGCTATTGAGGATAAGTCAGCAGCTGGTTACGAGCGGTGTGAGAATCCACTGCTATTCAAGCAGCTGATTGTTCTTCCAGGCTATCATTCATTCTGGCTTATGTGAGTGCACTATGTGTAGTGCGGCTTAGTTTCCCTATTAATAGTTCATTGCGCAATGAGGTTTTTTAATTCTTTTTGTATTACATATACTGGGGACATCTGAGAAATATCTGGTGGAAATAACATATCATTCAGCCGTATGTGGATCCTTTATGAATAGATTAAACTTTTGGTGGAAACATCACAGCGGAATTTGGATAAATAATATGTTTTGAATGTTTTGAGTATCAAAGGGATTGTCCGGAGTAATGATGGTATATTCAATTAAGATCATTCATCTATCTGCACAGTAGGATTTTGAGCATATTTCACTGCATTTTTTCACTTTATTGGGACAATCTATCCTTGTACGTTTTTTTGATTATTCACAACGTGATCTTTTGTTTTTGATAATTTCACAGTTATATGGTTTGAATTATCTGAGCACACATTATTTATTTTATTGCCTCCCTTTTGGAAGGTTAATATCAGCGCAACTTTTAATTATTTGTAATTGCTGCTCATTCACAAATAAGATCAGTCCCAATTCCTGTACCTTCACATCTGAGATCAGTCCCAATTGCTGCCCCTTCACACCCGAGATCAGTCCCAATTCATTTACCTTCACAGCAGAGATCAGCCCCAATTTCTTCCCTTCACACCTGAGATCGGTCCCAATTGCTTCCGCTTCACTCCTGAGATCAATCCCAATTGCTGCCCCTTTACAACTGAGATCAGTCCCAGTTCCTTCATACCTGAGATCAGTCCCAACTGCTGCCCCTTCACACCTGAGATCAGCCCCAATACCTTCCCCTTCACAACTGAGATAAGTCCCAATCCTTGCCCCTTCACACCTGAGAAAAGTACCAATTCTTTCCCCTTCAAACCTGAGATAAGTCCCAATTTCTTTCCTTCACACCTGAGATTAATCTCAATTGCTGCCCCTTAATACTTGAGGTCCGTCCCAATTCCTGTACCTTCAAAGCTGAGATCAGTCCCAATTCCTGTACCTTCACAGCTGAGATCAGTCCCAATTCCTGTATCTTCACAGCTGAGATCAATCCCAATTGCTGCCCCTTCACACCTGAGATCAATCCCAATTGCTTCCCCATCACATCTGAGATCAGTCCCAAAGCTGCACCTTCACAGCTGAGATCAGTCCCAATTCCTGTAACTTCACATTGGTGATCAGTCCGAAATCCTGCACCTTAACACACACCTGAGATTATTCCTAATTCTTTCCCCTTCACACCTGAATGCCAATTTCAGCCCTTTCACACCTTAGATAAGTACGAATTCCTTCCACTTCAAACCTGAGACAAGTCCCAATTCCTTTCCTTCACACCTGAGATGAATCTCAATTTCTGCTACTTCACACCTGAGATCATTTTCCTTGTCAAAAGAAGTTTATTGAGTATACAATGTTATAAAGATACATAAAGTAAGTTTACAAGGATCTATAAAGTAAGCTCATTGTTTTACAGTAGGGTTTATATAGGTAAATATCATGAAATTTCAAATATTAAACATTGGGTTCACGTAAACCTAAATTAAAGATATATATCATTTCCTTAGTTACTTTTGTAGGTATTTAAATGATTTATACCTACTATACATATTGTTTACAGGTAGAGTGTATATAGGTCAAATAAATTCTGATAATGAGCTTTAATTGTAAGGTGGAGAAAAGGAAAGAGAAAGAAGAAAAAGGGTTGAAAGGTAGAGGTATGGTCCACAAGGTTGTCCCGCTCGTCAGTTTATTATTCTTTTTAGTTCTCTTTGAAGCCTTAGAATGGGTGTCTCTGTAAGTCATTTAATCTGTTACCATGGCAACAGGACAGAGTCATTGAAGTTTGACAGGAACTGTTGTTTTATCCAAGGATGCCAAAGTTTTTCAAATTTTGGAATTTGATTTTGATCGATGGCTACCATCTTAGCATGGGACATTGTATTATTCATTCTGTGAATTGTTTCTGCTAGTACCAATGTAGGAGATTTCCATGCCTTGGCCACTGTTTGTTTTGCAGCCGTTATTAGTTGGATCATAAGTTTGAATTGAGAGAGTGTTAACCATTCCGGTTTTAGATTAAGTAAAGTTAAATATGGATCTGGTTGTATTATTTTTTAAAATATTTTAGATGCAATCACGAAGACTTCCTTCCAGAAGGTTTGGATTACTGGGCACGTCCACCATATGTGTAAATATGTGCCTATTTCTGGGCATCCTCGAAAACAAAGAGCTGAGGTATTAGGTGAATATTTTGCCACTCTAGCGGGTACAAGGTACCAGCGAGTTAGAACTTTATAATTTGTCTCCAGTGCTAAGATGTTGGGTGAAGATGACTTAGATGTGAGCCATATGTTAGACCAGTCCGTGTCTTCTAAAGTTCGTCCCAGGTCCTCCTCCCACCTCTGAACGTAAGAGGGTCTATTAAGATTTGCTACTCCATATAATTGATTATAAAGTGATGAAATTGTACCTTTAGCAAATGGATCTTTTGTACAGATTGATTCAAAAATGGATAATTGGGATAATGGTGTATCCCCCTTTAGGAATGGTGTATAGAAATTTTTGATTTGGAGATATCTGAATATCTCAGAGTTTGGTAGATCATATTTTTCTCTAAGCGATGGGAATGAAAGGAATGATTTAGATGCTATGAAGTCATTTAGTGTCTGAATGCCTGATGTTGTCCAAGCCTTAAAAGAATTTGGGTAGATCCATGCCGGATAAAAGGCCGGATTTCTGATAAAAGAAAGGAGAGGATTGTGTGGAGATTGTAACTGATATTTGGTTTTTAGTTTATCCCAGAGAGATAAGAAGTGTTTAGTTATGGGATTCTGAATTTTAAAGCAGTCTTTAGGATCAAGCCATAATAAATTTGATATTAATAGAGGGTCATTTTCTGAAGCCTCTATAAATACCCATAATGGGATTTCCTGTTTTGCATGGTATTTGGACAGACTGGCCAAATGTGCTGCTCTGTAGTAGTTAGTAAAATTAGGGTATCCCAGGCCTCCTTTGTTTTTGGGAAGATGTAGTGTGTGTATAAGTATTCGTGGTTTAGAAGAGCCCCATATAAACGAAGTTGCTCTTTTTTGTACTATTCTCAAAAAATAGGAAGAAATTGGAATAGGGAGGACTCTGAATAGATAAAGCAATTTGGGTAGAATATTCATTTTGATTACATTAATCTTCCCTATCCAGGATAAAGGAAGTTGCGACCATTGTTTTATTAGATTTGTGATCTGTCTTAATACAGGAGGATAATTGGTTGAGAATAAGTCAGAATGAGATGCTGTTAAATGAATTCCAAGATATGGGATTGATTTTTCTGCCCATGTGAATGGGAGTGCAGCCCTAGCCGGGATCAATTCCATGTTTGTGAGTGAAATATTAAGCACTAGGCATTTCTTAGGATTAATCATAAGGCCGGATAGGGCTGCAAATCCATCAAGAGCTGGTATTAAGTTAGGACCAGAGACCTGTGGTGATGATAGAAAAAGTAATATATCGTCTGCAAATATACATAATTTGTGTGTAATACCTCCTACTTCAATGCCAGTTATAGTTTGGTTTGTTCTGATGTATTGGGCCATGGGTTCGAGTATAAGGGCAAATAATAAGGGAGATAATGGGCAACCCTGTCGGGTACCTCTTTCGATATTAAAGGCTTCAGATTTGTATCCAGCATATTTTATATAGGCTTTGGGTTTATTATATAATGCTTTGATCCATGTTAAAAAATGGGGTTCAAAACCCCATTTTTGTAATGAATATTGCATATATTGCCAGGATACTGTGTCAAATGCCCTCTTAATATCGAGAGATAGAAAACATAAAGGGATTTTCCGTTTTTTAGCAATATGTGCCAATAACACTGCCCTGCGTATATTATCGCCTGCCTGTCTATTTGGCATGAAGCCTACTTGATCTCTATGTATTAATTTTCCTATAATGCTATTGAGGCGTTTTGCTATTATTTTTGCTAATAATTTAATATCGAGGTTTAACAGAGAGATAGGCCGATAATTCACACAGGAAGTATCATCAGAAAGGGGTTTTGGGATCATACAAACAATTGCCATTAGTGTTTCTTGCCGAAAAGAATGTCCATCTAGAAGTTTGTTAAAAGTTTCAGTGAGGACTTCCGGTTCCGGCGCCGCATGGAGTAGCTGCTCTTCTCACCAGCTCCCGCAGCTCGACTCCAAAATCGGCTTATAAAGCCAGACAACCCAAAAAAAACACAGGCAATAACCCCACGCCATCCCAGGGCACAGGATGGATCGATTTGTGGAAAAAACCGGCACGCGATCGTACGCGGCCGCGGCGGCGCGGACCCCACAGACGCAAATTGAGGCTCCGGCTTCGGCCTACACGGAGCCCAGCACTGAGCCAGAGCCTGACATGGAGGTAAGCGGCGCTGCGGCCCCCTCCTCACCTGCTGATGCAATACCACAACTCACAAGCCCATCCAGCCCATCTAGTGCATCCAATATAGAAATGATAGCACAGGCTGTGGCAGCCCTCCTCTCCCCAATGATTACAGCCTCGGTGGAGAAAGCAGTCAGCGCAGGCATGCAACAACTACAATCTCAGCTAGGGGAACATGCCTCCAGGCTTAATGAATCTGAACACCGTATAACCAATATAGAGGAAGAACTGTACCACTCCCAATCCTCAGTACAGGCCCTAAATAAATCTAACAAATATATTCTTGAAAAAGCTGGACGATTTGGAAAATAGATCCAGAAGGAATAATTTGCGATTTGTGGGCGTCCTTGAATCGCTGCAACCCTCAGCTCTCACTGACCTATGCGCCAAACGCATCCCTGAAGCATTAGGCCTGCCAGGCCCCTGCACAGTAGAACGGGCACATCGCATGGGATCCTTTAATCCAGAATGCAAATCGCCCCGTCCCATAATCGCAAAATACCTCAATTATTCGGATAAAGCCTACATTTTGCAAAAATTCAGGCAATCCAGATCTCTTCAAATCGACGGCATGAAAATCCTGATTTTCGCAGATTATTCTATTGAAGTATCCCAGAAGAGGAAAGCCTTTCAACAGATATGCTCGGAACTGCATCATCAACAACTCAAATTCACTTTGGCCTTTCCAGCCACCCTCTGACTCAAAGCCCCAAATGGCGACCAACTCTCTTTCCAAGACCCGAAAGAAGCTGAGGCCTTCCTAAGATCGCTACACCCAGGCTCCAACCTCAACCCCTCTTCCAGAGCGGCTCCTATCAACCGTGCTCTAGACCAAAGGAGCCCACGCAAAGACTCTCCAAAACGCTTCAGAGCATCAGCACCGGACCAACACCGCTCCACACCTTACTGAAGACCACAAGCACGGGCCCATACTACTACCACATACCGCCTCGACTCTACGGTTATGGTGGCCTAACTCTTAACGAGATATCCCACTCAAGAGACGAAGTGAAAGGGTTCCCCTTCAAGCTTGTTCTCTCCTCATTACCAGGCATGATAGCCACTGGTAGGCCAAGCGATTTCACTCTCTCCTATATTTCATACTTAAGGTTTATATGTTACTAACTGGTAATTTTGTTTTTTGTGACAACCAAGGTTTTGAATTTTTCCTCTGGCTCACCTGTGTATCTAACCCCCCTGTCAATTACTGCACAACTCAAGTTGCCAATGCAATCCACCCTTCTAATAAGGGTTCTCAAATACAACAGCCTCTGAGTCCTGCGATGGGAGGTGGACTACACAGTCGACTCCATGCGGAAAAAAGTGAAGTTCTTTGAATATGTTTTATTGTTTCTCTTTTCTACCCCCTCCCTTTTACACCCCTCCTTACACCACGCACCCTCATCTTATGGCACACACGCCCTTACCGGCCACACAAACCTTCGCTCAAACAAAACAACCCCCTCTACATCCCAGCCTATTTCCACACCACATCACAACCTATTAACAGGCAAAAATAATACAATATCTTCACATACTCCCCCCAGTGACCCCCCCTACATGAAACTAGTCTCCTGGAATGTTAAGGGGCTTCGATCACCCAATAAGAGAATGAAAATCCTCCGTCACCTCAAAAGACTTAAAACTGACATTGCCCTACTCCAAGAAACTCACCTCTCCACCCCTGACTTTCACCGAATGAAAAAACTGTGGGTAGGTACAGTACTAGGCTCAGACTCAATTGGACGCAAAGCAGGAGTCCTGATACTCATCCACAAAAACCTGCCATGTGAGGTCTTATCTACCAAAGCAGATACACAGGGTCACCTTATCTCAGCCCACATCAAAATAGGAACCAAGGAAATGATAATATCAAACATTTATGCGCCCAACAACCCCACAAAACAATTCTATAGCGAACTGTCAACATGGCTCCTCAGCGACCCGACTCTCCCGCACATAGCTGGCGGAGACTTCAACTCCACAATACACCCGATAGATGACAGATCCACCTCAAAACGCACATATCTCCCCTCAGATCTCGATACACAAACCCTACTAGCCTCAACGATGGAATCCCTCCATCTACACGACATTTGGCGACTCCGGCACCCAGCTGATAGAGATTTTACCTTCTACTCCAATCCCCACAATGTATTCACCAGAATTGACTACCTCTTCTGCTCGGACGACCTTCTACCACTGATATCAGACGCAGACATTCACGATATTGCCATATCCGACCATGCACCAATCTCGATCACGATTGACAACCCTGACTTGCACCCGAATCCTAAATTATGGCGTTTCCCTTCTTATCTCCATAACAATTCTGACTTCCGTCAGTACATGGAAAACGTCTGGTCTGAATACACTTCGACCAATGGCGAACATTCTGACAACCCCAATTTATTCTGGGAAGCAGGCAAAGCATTCCTCAGAGGCCGTATAATCTCATACGCAGCATCCTTTAAAAGAAACGCACTCAAAAAATACAAACAAGCCAGCTCCCAACTGCACCTAGCCCAAAGATTACTCTACATTAATAACTCCAATGACAACAGGAAGGCTTGGCAATCAGCAAAACAATCCTTTGATACTTGGGCTGAAACCCTAGAACAAACAAAAAAAGCACACATGGATGCCACCCTCCACAAATTCGGCAACAAGGCAGGTAAACTCCTCGCCAACCTATGTAAAGGACCCTACCTACCGACACACATCACATCTCTCCGCGACTCTCAGGGCAACATAAACACCACCCAAAAAGACATAAATAGAGTCATGTTACAATACTACTCATCCCTATACGGACCAGATCCCATAAACCCAACACAAGCACAATCCTTTCTTGAAAAGGTAACTCTTTCTCAAGTAACACCCTCACAACTAGAAGCACTAAATGCCCCAATATCCCCCCTTGAAATATCCACTACAATTAAAAACCTAGCCCCTTCCAAAGCCCCAGGTCCTGACGGATTCACGGGAGAATTCTACAAGTCATTACAACCACTCCTAGAATCCACACTTCATGAAGTTTATCAACATATCTGGTCAGGGGGAACATACCTTCCAACGGGCAATCAAGCCACTATCAAATTACTAGCCAAAAAAGGTAAAGACCCCCAAGAACCAGGCTCCTATAGGCCAATTTCACTTCTAAACTTAGATGTCAAAATCCTCTCTAAAATTATTGCCACAAGGCTAGCGGACATCATTCCCTCTCTGATACACCCTGCCCAATCAGGGTTCGTGAAAGGCAGAACTGCTACTATGAACATCAGGAAAGTAATGATGGCCCTGGAACATGCCAAATGCAACTCAGAGGGAAAATATGCTATTATTACCCTGGACGCGGAGAAAGCCTTCGACTACGTCAGCTTCGAATGGCTTTCTCTGGTCATGAACAAAATGGGATTCTCCGGTTCCTTCACCCATCTTATAAACACTATGTACACCGCCCCAGCCGCTAGACTGGTAGCGGCAGGCCTCCTATCAGAAGAATTCCGCCTATACAAAGGAACTCGGCAAGGTTGCCCCCTATCACCTCTCCTCTTTAACATCGCATTAGAACCACTATCTAGGTACCTATCACACGTAGCCCCACTAAATGGCATACCCATCGGCAAACAGGAAATTCGCACCTCCCTCTTTGCCGACGATGTCCTTATATTCACAGCAAACCCCTCCTCTGACATGTTCACGATTAAACTAATCTTTGACCAATTTAGATTATGCTCGGGCCTTCGCATAAACTACAACAAAAGTGAAATCCTCCCCCTAGGCACCGTATCCAACCCCCCCTGGACACAGAACTCCATATTCTCGGTAGCACACTCCCACATCACCTATTTAGGCATAAAAATAGGAAAATTACCCTCCTCTCTTTATCACCTCAACTACCCACCTTTACTCAAAAAGATCTCTCAGGAGCTAGCAAACTGGATGGATCTCCCCCTCTCGCTACTGGGAAGATGTCATCTAGTGAAAATGGTCAGCTTCGCCCGCCTACTCTATCCATTACAAACCATTCCTTTACTCCTGCAACATAAAGATACTAAAAGTCTTAACAAGGCAATATCCAAATTTCTATGGCGGAATAGACGACCACGAATTGCATTCTCTAAACTATACCTTCCCAGGCGCGAAGGGGGTATTAGTCTCCCTAATGTCAGGATCTATAACTTAGCTTGCCTTCTGAGGATAAGTCTAGATTGGGTAGCGCAAACATCTCGTTACTCCAACTTTCACCTCGAAACCGAAATGATCAAACCATACTCCCTGGTAGCCCTCCTCCACTGCAAGTGGAAATCCACCCCCCCACCTCTTCAACATAACCTACTACTCCGGGACACCGCAATTGCTTGGAGGGAGATCCGGAAAACCCTCAAACTTTCACCGTTTATCTCTAGACACCTCCCAATACAAGGAAACCCGAGCTTTCCCCCAGGTCTGGAACGTCAGCCATATAATACTTGGCTACAAAAGGGCATCTCCAACTTCTCTTCGCTATGCGATCCAGAATCTGGCCGCCCCATTCCTTTTAAGTCATTAGCGGAGACATTCCAACTTCCACAGTCACACATGTTCCATTATGGTCAATGTATAAGCTTCCTCAAGAACGCCTGCAGAGATGATCAAAAAAGATTTAGAACTTCCCTGTCGGACTCTCTTCTTTCAAAGGGCTCCTACAAAATTTCAGACATTTATCAACCTCTCCTATTAAAAGCCACTCCCTCACTGGAGACCTCATCAGTAGCTAACTGGGCAAAAGACTTCCCTGATGCCGACTTGGTCAACAAAATTCTTCAAGGCTTCAACACTATTCACAAGCTGGTGCCCAATGAATCCTGGAGGGAAACCCAACTCAAGATCGTCCATCGAGCCCACATACCTTTCCTCTCGAATAAACAAGCTCAAACCTTCTCCACGTGCCCCCTATGTATTCACCCCAGACCTTCTTTAGCTCATCGCTTCTGGGCATGCACTTACATATCCAGCTTCTGGGACCAGGTCCTACAATACATATTTGAGGTGACCCTGCTAAAAATACCTAAGGACCCCCTACTCCTCATTTTCGGACACTGGGACCCCCAACTGCTACCCTGGTCTTCAATCTCTACTCCTTCATGCAAAGATTGGATCCTGATATGCCTCCTCCTCGCTAGAAGAGCCATATTAAAAAATTGGACCTCCAACTCCTGTCCCAACACCTCTCAAATCAAAAGAGAACTCCTACAGTTGCTCTACAAAGACAGGATCAACACGGACTTCACGAATGAAAGAACCAGGATACGCTTCCACCACAAATGGGGAACTTTCATGACCTCAACACTCTCCCCCACGGATATAGCCCATCTGGAAACTTTCTCTTTCCTTTACTATCAACCTCCCTCCCCCATCTTAGACGGAGTGATCCCCCCAAACCAAGATTCTACAATACAAGGAAGCCAACTCCTACCAACTACCACAACATAAACCAGAACGTCCTCACGCTCTTCAAAACTCCACATTCTCTCCAAATAGGAAAGTGGTGGCCACAACTGTTACAAAAGACATAAACGACATTACCACAAAACCAAAATTAGTATTATCATTTTAACCTTATTGTTATCATCTTAACCTGTATTTTCAACCCACAGGCTGCATTTTCTGTCTAAAACTTAATCTTGGTGCTTTTTCCCTCTCACCCCCCCCCCCCCTGATGTTGTCATTCTGCATCTACCTGGCTTTCCCCCACTCTACGTGGGGTAAATCCAGTAACATCCTGTTAGCAACCTCAGGGAATCCCCCCCCCATCTAGATCCATCCAGTTTCACCTCCTCTTTTCCACATAAAAGGTTACCTTTCTCCACATTCCCCAGGTTACTAGTATTTATCAGCTGCTCGACATTTCTACTCTGTACCGTGCTGATGTTTTTCTTTGTTATTTTTGTATAAAACACAAAATACAATGATACTGTTTTTTTCTATGTCATTCCCTGTATGTTACATCCTTCAATAAAAACTTATTAAAAAAAAAAAAAAAAAAAGTTTCAGTGAGAATGGGAGAGAGTATTTCTGAGAATGTTTTATAGTATAAAGCCGAGTAGCCGTCTGGGCCTGGTCTTTTGTTAAGTTTTAGGTCTTTTATGGCGTTAGCAACTTCATCTATAGTTATAGGCTCATCCAAACTGCTTTTTTGATTCTGAGATAACTCAGGTAAGGTTATTTTTGAGAAGAAGGATTCAGCCTCTGTAGGATTAAATTCATTGTTTGTCTTGTATAAAGTTGCGAGATGTGAGTGAAATTTATGGACTATTTTAACTGGATTACAAGTGTAAACATTTTTTGATAATTTCAAACGTATTGGTTTGAAAGATTTGTTAGTTGAATTTAATGCCCGAGCCAAATATGTACCTGGTTTGTTTGTATTCATGTAGAAATTGTGTTTGGAGCGTTTGAGGGATTTATCAACTGACTCAGTGAGAAATAGATCGTATTCCAATCTAGATTTTTCCAGATGAGATTTTATACTCTGAGATGGATTATCTTGAAATGATATGTAGGCTGCATTAAAATTGAGTTCTAGTTTTTTTGCTAGATTTTTGCGTTCCCGTTTAAATAGTGCCATTTGTCTTTGTATTGTACCACGCAAGACAGGCTTATGAGCTTCCCACAGTGTTATTGGGGAGATGTCTGTTGTATTATTAATTGATATGTATTCCTTTAAAGCTTGTTCAATGGCCATCTGATGTAGTGGGTGTTTGAGCATTATGTCCGGTAAGTACCACGTTGGGTCATGCGCTTTTGGTATGGCTGAGGCTATAGTAGTGTATACTGCATTATGGTCAGACCACGGAATCGGAATTATATCTGATGCAATAATTTCTGGTATCATTCCTATTGTTAGAAAAATATGATCTATTCTGGTGAAGGTTTGATGAGGGTGCGAGAAATAAGTGAATTTCTTTTTCATTGGGTTACTTTCTCTCCATGAATCTACCAGATTGTATTTGGAAAGAAGTTGAGAAAAAGGTAATCTAGAGGTTATTTTGGATGGTGTAAAAGGTGATTTATCTAGAAATGGGAGGAGGACCTGGTTCGAATCCCCACACATTATCACTGTTCCTATTTTGTGTGTATTAATCACTTGTAATATATGTGAGAGGAATGGTGTAGGTTGTTTGTTAGGAGCGTAGTAGGAAATCACCGTGATTGCTGTATCCATTATATAACCCACGAGTATCAGGTATCTACCGTCTGGGTCTTTAATTTCTGATGATAAGGTGAATGGTGTGGATCGGTGAAATGCAATTAGAGTTCCCCTTTGCTTGGTACAGGCAGAAGCCGTGTAAATTTGTTGATAAAAAGGAGAAATATATTTTGGAGTAGAATCTTTGGTGAAGTGTGTTTCTTGGAGGCATACTATGTGAGCCTTCTTGTTATGAAAAGTACGGAAGGCTTTGGTCCTTTTTTGAGGGACATTTATTCCCTGAACATTCAGGGAAAGTATATTCAGTGGTGCCATGGCAATAGATCAAATAGTTTTGACTTACTTTTTGTTATGCAGAGCTGACTGCGCAGATCAACCTGTGTGGACTGAAGAGATGAATAGATAGAAAAGAAACCAGTGAATTCTGGAGTAAAGAGTAAACAAAAAACATATGAGATTAGATGATACATTGTATAAATTATTTTTTGCAGGTAATCACAATTTACCCGTGAAAGAGAATAAATATCTCTCTCAGGGGAATAAGTGCCTTCGTCACACTCCCACATAATATGGTTGGGAGAATGAGGAGGGCTAATGGGGGTACACGGATCTTCCGCTTACAGGAGAGAAGTGCTATGTCAAAAGACATCAAAATGATGTTTCATTAATTGGAGTGCAGAATATAGCTTTTGTTGAAATTATTTATTCCAGGGTGGTTGTATATGGTTAGTCTTGCCCTAGGCTAAATAATTCAGTTAGAAAGGTACTGTTAATAACTTTGGTATTGATGAAGATAGTTTGAATTATTTTGGGATTTTAACCCTTTTAGAGTAAACAATTACATATTTTATTCATATGTAACTGTTTAGATATGTTAACTCATAAAATTGAGGTTGTATTGCTTCAGATTAGAATAAACAAAAACATAATTCTAGGAACTAGTTAGGTAATAATATATTTGTTTTAAGAAAAGAAAGAAAAAGCTTCCATTACTTCTGGATTATTGAACATATTTGTCCTAAAAAGTAATAAATCTATTGTTATTACCTGAAAATATATAACTGAACAAGAATTTCCTTATTTCACGTATATATTCTAAGGCTATATGAATCAGAAGTAATAAGAAATATAACTGGAATGTAACATGATCCCACGCAGTATGTGACTATCAGAATGCAGTTACATTCAGTTATAAATATAGGTTTTTTATAGAGAACCATCTCTTAGTATAATAAATGAAGAGATATCAGGAATTAGGATGTCAGTCCATTGAATCTTCTTGGTCCATGGATGATGTGGCATAACGGCCTCTTTTGTGAGAATGATGATTCCCATTTTGTTCTGAAATTTTCTGGGTGCTGCCTGAAGGTGAAGATGACGCCATTCTTCTGCGTGGGGGAGTGTTGCTGCTTGTGGGTTCTGTCAGATTTAATTTTAAAAGGGTTTGTTGTAGTTCATCTGCTGATCTGCTTCTGTAAATTGTACCTTGGTAGTTAAATCTGACTGAAAAGGGGAAGCCCCATTGATACATAATGTTGTGGCGTTGCAGTTCCATTAGTTGGGGTTTCATGGATCATCTTTTAGTAATAGTAAGTTGGGATAGGTCAGCAAAAATTTGATAATTGTGTCCTTGAAAATTAAGTTCCTTTTTTTCTCTTGCAGCAATTAGTATTTGTTCTTTCGTTCTGTAATAATGAAATTTTATGATTATATCACGTGGGGGTCCATCTTTCTTTTTGGCTGTGAGGGCTCTGTGTACTCTGTCCAGTTCTAAACGTTCAATAGGGATATCTGGCTTTAGTTCTTGTAATAGAGCAGTAATAGTAGATTGCAGGTCTGTCACAGTTTCAGGTATTCCCCTTATGCGCAAGTTTGAACGTCTGGCTCTATTTTCGTAATCTTCGAGCTTAGTTTGAAGTATTAAATTCTCTTTTTTTAATTGTTTCAATTCTGTTATATTTTCTTGGGTTGTAATTTCAATTTCATCCATTTTTATTTCTAAGGCTGCGGTGCGGTTTCCCAGCTCTCTTATTTCTTTGGTTAGGCTTTTTGTTATTTGGTCTGAGGTTTGTTTTAAAGCCTTATGAAGCATCTTTTCAAATTGTAATAATATTACTGGGGATACTGAGGAGGCTTGTGGAGAAGTTTGTGAGAGGATTTGTTCTGTATCTGACTCAAATGGAGAGTCTTGCTGTGACATTTTCTGTCTGTGAGAGCGCCCTGATGCTGTATCTTGTGAGGTGACTGGAGCTGCTTCAGCTGCAGTGAGTGCCTGTGAGCTCTTTGTGAGGTGATTTTTATTTCTGCCACGGTTTCCTCCCAGTACCATATTTCCTGCCCAAACTTTCACAGTTTGTTCCCTGGGGCAAAAAGGTTCAAATGGATACATTTTGAGCCTGCAGGCTCCGCTTTGTCCTTCTCTTCTCTCCTCAGCGGTGTGGAGCTCTAACAATGCATGTCTGCTCCGCTAGGCTCCGCCTCCTGCCATCCCTGAGATCATTTTCAATTCCTTCCCCTTCACACCTGAGATCAGTCTCAATTGCTGCCCCTTCACAGCTAAGATCAGTCTCAATTCATGTACCTTCACATCTGAGATCAGTCCCAATTGCTGCCCCTTCACACCTGAGATCAATTTGCAATTACTGCCCATTTACACCTCTGATTAGTCCCAATTCCTTCCCCATCACACCTGAGATCAGTCCCAATTGCTGTACCTTCAATCCTGAGATCAGTTTTAATTCCTTCGCCTTCTCACCTGAGATTAGTCCCAATTCATTCCCCTTCATACCTGAGATTTAGTCCCAATTGCTGCCCCTTCACATCTGAGATCAGTCCCAATTGCTGTCCCTCCAGACCCAAGATAAGTCCCAATTCCTGTACCTTCAAATTTGAGATCAGTATCAATTGCTGCCCCTTTAGACCTGTGATCAGTCCCAATTCCTTTCCCTTCACACCTTACATCAGTTCCAATTGCTGCCCCTTCACATCTGAGTTCAGTCCCAATTCCTTCCCCTTTACACCCTAGATCAGTCCCAATTGTGGCCCCTTCACACCTGAGATCAGTCCCAATTGCTTCCCCTTCACATCTGAGATCAGTCCCAATTACTGCCCCTTCACAACTGAGATCAGTCCCAATTGCTGCCCCTTCACACCTGAGATCAGTCTCAATTGCTTCCCCTTCACACCTAATATAAGTCCCAATTCCTGTACCTTCACATCTGAGATCAATACCAATTGCTACCCCTTAACACCTGAGATCAGACCCAATTGCTGTCCCTTCATAACTGAGATCAGTCCAAATTCCTGTAACATCAAAGTTGAGATTGGTCCCAATTCCTTCCACTTCATACCTGAGATCATTCCCATTATCTGCCCCTTCGCAACTGAGATAAGCCAAAATTCCTTCCCCTTCACACCTGAGATCAGTCCCAATTGCTGCCCCTTCACACCTGAGATCAGTCTCAATTGCTTCCCCTTCACACCTAATATAAGTCCCAATTCCTGTTCCTTGACATCAGAGATCAGACCCAATTCCTTTCCCTTCACACCTGAGATCAGTCCCAATTGCTGCCCCTTGACAAGTGAGATCAGTCGCAATTCCCATACCTTCACACCTGAGATCAATCCCAATTGCTTCCCCATCACATCTGAGATCAGTCTCAATTGCTGCCCCTTCACACCTGAGATCAGTCTCAATTGCTTCCCTTTCACTCCTAATATAAGTCCCAATTCCTGTACCTTCACATCTGAGATCAATACCAATTGCTACCCCTTAACACCTGAGATCAGACCCAATTGCTGTCCCTTCATAAATGAGATCAGTCCAAATTCCCGTAACATCAAAGTTGAGATTGGTCCCAATTCCTTCCACTTCATACCTGAGATCATTCCTGTTATCTGCCCCTTCACACCTGAGATAAGCCACAATTCCTTCCCCTTCACACCTGAGATCAGTCCTAATTGCTGCCCCTTTACACCTGAGATCAGTCTCAATTGCTTCTACTTTACACCTGAGATCAGTCCCAATTCCTTCCCCTCCACACCAGAAATCAGTCCCAATTCCTTCCTCTTCACACCGGAGATCGGTTAAAATTGCTGCCCCTTCACAACCAAGATAAGTCCCAATTCCTGTACCTTCAAATCTGAGATCAGTATCAATTGCTGCCCCTTTCCACCTGTGATCAGTCCCAATTCCTTCCCCTTCACACCTTACATCAGTACCAATTGCTGCCCCTTCACACCTGAGATCAGTCCCAATTCCCGCCCCTTCACACCTCAGATCAGACCCAATTGCTGCCCCTTCACACCTGAGATCAGTCCCAATTCCCACCCCTTCACACCTGAAATCAGTCCCAATTGCTGTTCCTTGACATCAGAGATCAGACCCAATTCCTTTCCCTTCACACCTGAGATCAGTCCCAATTGCTGCCCCTTGACAAGTGAGATCAGTCGCAATTCCTGTACCTTCACAGCTGAGATCAGTCCCAATTGCTGCCCCTTCACACCTGAGATCAATCCCAATTGCTTCCCCATCACATCTGAGATCAGTCCCAATTACTGCCCCTTCACACCTGAGATCAGTCCCAATTGCTGCCCCTTCACACCAGAGATCATTCTCAATTCCTTCCCCTTCACATTTGAGATCAGTCACAATTGCTGCCCATTCACACCAAAGATAAGTCCTAATTCCTTTACCTTCACATCTGAGATCAATCCCAATTGCTACCCCTTAACACCTGAGATCAGACCCAATTGCTGTCACTTCATAACTGAGATCAGTCAAAATTCCTGTATCTTCAAAGCTGAGATTGGTCCCAATTCCTTCCCCTTCACACCTAAGATCAGTCCCTATTGCCACCATTTCACAGTTGAGATCAGTCCAAATTCCTTCCCCTTAACAACTGAGATCTGTCCCAATTGCTGACCCTTCGCATCTGAGATCAGTTTAAATTGCTTCCCCTTCACATCTGAGATCATTCCCAATTCCTTTCCCTTCACACCTGAGATCAGTCTCAATTGCTGCCCCTTCACACCTAAGATACATCCCAATTCCTGTACCTTCACATCTGAGATCAGCCCCAATTGCTGCCCCTTCACACCTGAGATCAGTCCCAGTTGCTGTCCCTTTACACCTGTGATCAGTCCCAATTACTTTCCCTTCACACCTGAGATCAGTCCCAATTGCTGCCCCTTCACACCTGACATTAGTCCCAATTGCTGCTCATTCACAAATAAGATCAGTCCCAATTCCTGTACCTTCACATCTGAGATCATTCCCAATTCCTTCCCCTTCACACCTGAGATGAGTCCCAATTCCTGTACCGTCACTCCTGAGATCAGTCCTAATTCCTTCCCCTTCTCACATGAGAAAAGTACCAATTCTTTCCCCTTCAGACCTGAGATAAGACCCAATTCCTTCACCTTCAAACCTGACATCAGTCCCAAAGATGCACCTTCACAGCTGAGATCAGTCCCACTTCCTGTACCTTTACATCTGAGATCAGTCTGAAATCAATACATTTTTCAATAAATTTATATTTTTTATACTGCTACATCTTCTCCACTGTTTCTTAGCCTAAAAAGTCCACCTCCCTAGTAATACTCAGTACTTCCTTATTTTGTATTATCAGTCTGAAATCCTGCACCCTCACACCTGAGATTAGTCCCAATTCTTTCCCCTTCACACCTGAGATAAGGCCCAATTCCCGCACCTTCACAACTTAGATATGTCCCAGTTCCTTCCCCTTCAAACCTGATATCAGTCCCAATTCCTTTTCTTCACACCTGAGATTAATCTCAATCGCTGCCACTTAACACATGAGGTCAGTCAAAATCCCTTCCCTTTCACACCTGAGATCATTCCCAATTTCTGCCCTTTCACACCTGAGATCATTTCCAATTCCTGTTCCTTCACAGCTGAGATCAGTCCCAATTCCTTCCCCTTCACACCTGAGATCAATCCCAATTGCTGCCCCTTCACACCTGAGATAAGTCCCAATCCTTGCCCCTTCACACCTGAGATAAGACCCAATTCCTTCACCTTCAAACCTTACATCAGTCCCAAAGATGCACCTTCACAGCTGAGATCAGTCACAATTCCTGTACATTCACATCTGAGATCAGTCCTAAATCCTGCACCCTCACACACACCTGAGATTATTCCTAATTTTTTCCCCTTCACACCTGAGATGAATGCCAATTCCAACACCTTCACACCTTAGATAAGTATGAATTCCTTCCCCTTCAAACCTGAGATAAGTCCCAATTCCTTTCCTTCACACCTGAGATGAATCTCAATTGCTGCCCCTTCACACCTGAGATCATTCCCAATTCCTTCCCCTTCTCACCTGAGATCAGTCTCAATTCATGTACCTTCACATCTGAGATCAGTCCCAATTGCTGCCCCTTCACACCTGAGATGAATTTGCAATTGCTGCCCCTTTACACCTCTGATTAGTCCCAATTCCTTCCCCATCACAGCTGAGATCAGTCCCAATTGCTGTACCTTCAATCCTGAGATCAGTTTTAATTACTTTGCCTTCTCACCTGAGATTAGTCCCAATTAATTCACCTTCATACCTGAGATCAGTCCCAATTGCTGCCCCTTAATACCTGAGATCAGTCCCAATTGCTGCCCCTTCAGACCCAAGATAAGTCCCAATTCTTGTACCTTCAAATTTGAGATCAGTATTAATTGCTGCCCCTTTAGACCTGTGATCAGTCCCAATTCCTTTCCCTTCACACTTTACATCAGTTCCAATTGCTGCCCCTTCACATCTGAGATCAGTCCCAATTCCTTCCCCTTTACACCCTAGATCAGTCCCAATTGCTGTCCCCTTCACACCTGAGATCAGTCCCAATTGCTTCCCCTTCACATCTGAGATCAGTCCCAATTACTGCCCCTTCACAACTAAGATCAGTCCCAATTGCTGCCCCTTCACACCTGACATCAGTCTCAATTGCTTCCCCTTCACACCTAATATAAGTCCCAATTCCTGTACCTTCACATCTGAGATCAATACCAATTGCTACCCCTTAACACCTGAGATCAGACCCAATTGCTGTCCCTTCATAACTGAGATCAGTCCAAATTCCTGTAACATCAAAGTTGAGATTGGTCCCAATTCCTTCCACTTCATACCTGAGATCATTCCCATTATCTGCCCCTTCATACCTGAGATAAGCCACAATTCCTTCCCCTTCACACATGAGATCAGTCCCAATTGCTGCCCCTTCACACCTGAGATCAGTCTCAATTGCTTCCCCTTCACACCTAATATAAGTCCCATTTCCTGTTCCTTGACATCAGAGATCAGACCCAATTCCTTTCCCTTCACACCTGAGATCAGTCCCAATTGCTGCCCCTTGACAAGTGAGATCAGTCGCAATTCCTGTACCTTCACAGCTGAGATCAGTCCCAATTGCTGCCCCTTCACACCTGAGATCAATCCCAATTGCTTCCCCATCACATCTGAGATCAGTCCCAATTGCTGCCCCTTCACACCTGAGATCAGTCTCAATTGCTTCCTCTTCACACCTAATATAAGTCCCACTTCCTGTACCTTCACATCTGAGATCAATACCAATTGCTACCCCTTAACACCTGAGATCAGACCCAATTGCTGTCCCTTCATAACTGAGATCAGTCCAAATTCCTGTAACATCAAAGTTGAGATTGGTCCCAATTCCTTCCACTTCATTCCCATTATCTGCCCTTCACACCTGAGATAAGCCACAATTCCTTCCCCTTCACATCTGAGATCAGTCCCAATTGCTGCCCCTTTACACCTGAGATCAGTCCCAATTGCTTCTACTTTACACCTGAGATCAGTCCCAATTCCTTCCCTTCCACACCAGAAATCAGTCCCAATTCCTTCCTCTTCACACCTGAGATCAGTTAAAATTGCTGCCTCTTCACAACCAAGATAAGTCCCAATTCCTGTACCTTCAAATCTGAGATCAGTATCAATTGCTGCCCCTTTACACCTGTGATCAGTCCCAATTCCTTCCCCTTCACACCTTACATCAGTACCAATTGCTGCCCCTTCACACCTGAGATCAGTCCCAATTCCTGCCCCTTCACACCTGAAATCAGTCCCAATTCCTGTTCCTTGACATCAGAGATCAGACCCAATTCCTTTACCTTCACACCTGAGATCAGTCCCAATTGCTGCCCCTTGACAAGTGAGATCAGTCGCAATTCCTGTACCTTCACAGCTGAGATCAGTCCCAATTGCTGCCCCTTCACACCTGAGATCAATCCCAATTGCTTCCCCATCACATCTGAGATCAGTCCCAATTACTGCCCCTTCACACCTGAGATCAGTCCCAATTGCTGCCCCTTCACACCAGAGATCACTCTCAATTCTTTCCCCTTCACATTTGAGATCAGTCACAATTGCTGCCCATTCACACCAAAGATAAGTCCTAATTCCTTTACCTTCACATCTGAGATCAATCCCAATTGCTACCACTTAACACCTGAGATCAGACCCAATTGCTGTCACTTCATAACTGAGATCAGTCAAAATTCCCGTATCTTCAAAGCTGAGATTGGTCCCAATTCCTTCCCCTTCACACCTAAGATCAGTCCCTATTTCCACCATTTCACAGTTGAGATCAGTCCAAATTCCTTCCCCTTAACAACTGAGATCTGTCCCAATTGCTGCCCCTTCACATCTGAGATCAGTTTAAATTGCTTCCCCTTCACACCTGAGATCATTCCCAATTCCTTTCCCTTCACACCTGAGATCAGTCTCAATTGCTGCCCCTTCACACCTAAGATACATCCCAATTCCTGTACCTTCACATCTGAGATCAGCCCCAATTGCTGCCCCTTCACTCCTGAGATCAGTCCCAGTTGCTGTCCCTTTACACCTGTGATCAGTCCCAATTACTTTCCCTTCACACCTGAGATCAGTCCCAATTGCTGCCCCTTCACACCTGACATTAGTCCCAATTGCTGCTCATTCATAAATAAGATCAGTCCCAATTCCTGTACCTTCACATCTGAGATCATTCCCAATTCCTTCCCCTTCACACCTAAGATGAGTCCCAATTCCTGTACCGTCACTCCTGAGATCAGTCCTAATTCCTTCCCCTTCTCACATGAGAAAAGTACCAATTCTTTCCCCTTCAGACCTGAGATAAGACCCAATTCCTTCACCTTCAAACCTGACATCAGTCCCAAAGATGCACCTTCACAGCTAAATTTAGTCCCAATTCCTGTACCTTTACATCTGAGATCAGTCTGAAATCAATACATTTTTCAATAAATTTATATTTTTTATACTGCTACATCTTCTCCACTGTTTCTTAGCCTAAAAAGTCTGCCTCCCTGGTAATACTCAGTACTACCTTATTTTGTATTATCAGTCTGAAATCCTGCACCCTCACACCTGAGATTAGTCCCAATTCTTTCCCCTTCACACCTGAGATAAGGCCCAATTCCCATACCTTCACAACGTAGATAAGTCCCAATTCCTTCCCCTTCAAACCTGATATCAGTCCCAATTCCTTTTCTTCACACCTGAGATTATCAATTGCTGCCCCTTTAGACCTGTGATCATTCCCAATTCCTTTCCCTTCACACCTTACATCAGTTCCAATTGCTGCCCCTTCACATCTGAGATCAGTCCCAATTCCTTCCCCTTTACACCTTAGATCAGTGCCAATTGCTGTCCCCTTCACACCTGAGATCAGTCCCAATTGCTGCCCCTTCACACCTGAGATCAGTCCCAATTGCTGCCCCTTCACACCTGAGATCAGTCCCAATTGCTGCCCCTTCACACCTTATATGAGTACAAATTCCTGTAGCTTCACATCTGAGATCAATACCAATTGCTACCCCTTAACACCTGAGATCAGACCCAATTGCTGTCCCTTCATAACTGAGATCAGTCCAAATTCCTGTAACTTCAAAGTTGAGATTTGTCCCAATTCCTTCCCCTTCACACCTGAGATCAGTCCCTATTGATGCCCCTTTACAACTGAGATCAGTCCCAATTCCTGTTCCTTTACAGCTTAGATCAGTCCCAATTCCTTCCCCTTAACACCTGAGATCTGTCCCAATTGCTGCCCCTTCACACCTGAGATCAGACCCAATTGCTGTCCCTTCATATCTGAGATCAGTCCCAATTCTGTTCCTTCACACCTGAGATCAGTTCCAATTCTGTTCCTTCACACCTGAGATCATTCCCAATTCCTTTCCCTTCACTCCTGAGATCAGTCTCAATTGCTTTCCCTTCACACCTGAGATCATTCCCAATCCCTGTACCTTCACATCTGAGATCAGCTCCAATTGCTGCCCCTTCACACCTGAGATCAGTCCCAGTTGCTGCCCCTTTACACCTGTGATCAGTCCCAACTCCTTTCCCTTCACCCCTGAGATCAGTCCCAATTACTTTCTCTTCACAAATGAGATTAGTCTCAATTGCTGCTCATTCACAAATAAGATCAGTCCCAATTCCTGTACCTTCACATCTGAGATCATTCCCAATTCCTTCCCATTTACACCTGAGATGAGTCCCAATTCCTGTACCGTCACTCCTGAGATCAGTCCTAATTCCTTCCCCTTCTCACATGAGAAAAGTACCAATTCTTTCCCCTTCAGACCTGAGATAAGACCCAATTCCTTCACCTTCAAACCTGACATCAGTCCCAAAGATGCACCTTCACAGCTGAGTTTAGTCCCAATTCCTGTACATTTACATCTGAGATCAGTCTGAAATCAATACATTTTTCAATAAATTTATATTTTTATACTGCTACATCTTCTCCACTGTTTCTTAGCCTAAAAAGTCTGCCTCCCTGGTAATACTCAGTACTACCTTATTTTGTATTATCAGTCTGAAATCCTGCACCCTCACACCTGAGATTAGTCCCAATTCTTTCCCCTTCACACCTGAGATAAGGCCCAATTCCCATACCTTCACAACGTAGATAAGTCCCAATTCCTTCCCCTTCAAACCTGATATCAGTCCCAATTCCTTTTCTTCACACCTGAGATTAATCTCAATTGCTGCCACTTAACACATGAGGTCAGTCCCAATTCCTGTACCTTCACAGCTGAGATCAGTCCCAATCCCTTCCCTTTCACACCTGAGATCATTCACAATTTCTGCCCTTTCACACCTGAGACCATTCCCAATTCCTGTTCCTTCACAGCTGAGATCAGTCCCAATTCCTTCCCCTTCACACCTGAGATCAATCCCAATTGCTGCCCCTTCACACCTGAGATAAGTCCTAATCCTTGCCCCTTCACACCTGAGAAAAGTGCCAATTCTTTCCCCTTCACACCTGAGATAAGACCCAATTCCTTCACCTTCAAACCTTACATCAGTCCCAAAGCTGCACCTTCACAGCTGAGATCAGTCACAATTCCTGTACATTCACATCTGAGATCAGTCCTCAATCCTGCACCCTCACACACACCTGAGATTATTCCTAATTTTTTCCCCTTCACACCTGAGATGAATGCCAATTCCAACACCTTCACACCTTAGATAAGTATGAATTCCTTCCCCTTCAAACCTGAGATAAGTCCCAATTCCTTTCCTTCACAACTGAGATGAATCTCAATTGCTGCCCCTTCACACCTGAGATCATTCCCAATTCCTTCCCCTTTTTACCTGAGATCAGTCCCAATTCCTTTACCTTCACAGCGGAGATCAGTCCCAATTCCTTCCCCTAAACTCAACAGAGATCAGTCCCAATTGCTGCCCCTTCACACCTGAGATCAGTCCCAATTCTTTCCCCTTAACTCCTGAAATCAGTCCCAATTGCTGCCCCTTCACACCTAAGATAATCCCAATTCCTGTACCTTCAAATCTGAGATCAGTCCCAATTGCTGCCCTTTCACACCTTAGATCAGTCCCAATTCCTTAACCTTCACAGCTGAGATCAGTACCAATTCCTTCCCCTCCACACCTGAGATCGGTCCCAATTGCTTCCCATTCACTCCTGAGATCAGTCCCAATTGTTGCCCCTTTACATCTGAGATCAGTCCCAATTTCTTTCCCTTCACACCTGAGATCGGTCCCAATTGTTGCCCCTTTACAACTGAGATCAGTCCCAATTCCTTCCCCTTCACACCTGAGATAATTCCCAATTCCTGTAGATCCACCGCTGAGATCAGTCCCAGTTCATTCCCCTTCACACCAGAGATCAGGCCCAATTCCTGTACTTTCACAGCTGAGATCAGTCCCAATTGCTGCCCCTTCACACCTGAGATCAATCCCAATTGCTTCCGCATCACATCTGAGATCAGTCCCAATTACTGCCCCTTCACACCTGAGATCAGTCCCAATTGCTAGCCCTTCACACCAGGGATCATTCTCAATTCCTTCCCCTTCACATTTGAGATCAGTCACAATTGCTGCCCATTCACACCAAAGATAAGTCCCAATTCCTTTACCTTCACATCTGAGATCAATCCCAATTGCTACCCCTTAACACCTGAGATCAGACCCAATTGCTGTCCCTTCATATCTGAGATCAGTCAAAATTCCTGTATCTTCAAAGCTGAGATTGGTCCCAATTCCTTCCCCTTCACACCTAAGATCAGTCCCTATTGCCACCATTTCACAGTTGAGATCAGTCCAAATTCCTTCCCCTTAACAACTGAGATCTGTCCCAATTGCTGCCCCTTCACATCTGAGATCAGTTTAAATTGCTTCCCCTTCACACCTGAGATCATTCCCAATTCCTTTCCCTTCACACCTGAGATCAGTCTCAATTGCTGCCCCTTCACACCTAAGATACATCCCAATTCCTGTACCTTCACATCTGAGATCAGCCCCAATTGCTGCCCCTTCACACCTGAGATCAGTCCCAGTTGCTGTCCCTTTACACCTATGATCAGTCCCAATTACTTTCCCTTCACACCTGAGATCAGTCCCAATTGCTTCCCCTTCACACCTGAGATCATTCCCAATTCCGTTCCCTTCACACCTGAGATCAGTCTAAATTGCTGCCCTTCACACCTAAGATGCATCCCAATTCCTGTACCTACACATCTGAGATCAGCCCAATTTCTGCCCCTTCACACCTGAGATCAGTCCCAATTGCTGCCCTATCAGACCCAAGATAAGTCCCAATTCCTGTACCTTCAAATCTGAGATCAGTATCAATTGCTGCCCCTTTAGACCTGTGATCAGTCCCAATTCCTTCCCCTTCACGCCTTAGATCAGTCCCAATTGCTGCCCCTTCACACCTGAGATCAGTCCCAATTGCTTCCCCTTCACATCTGAGATCAGTCCAAATTGCTGCCCCATTCACACCTGAGATCAGTCTCAATTGCTGCCCCTTCACACCTAATATAAGTCTCAATTCCTGTACCTTCACATCTGAGATCAATACCAATTGCTACCCCTTAACACCTGAGATCAGACTCAATTGCTGTCCCTTCATAACTGAGATCAGTCCAAATTCCTGTAACTTAGTTGAGATTGGTCCCAATTCCTTCCCCTTCACACCTGAGATCAGTCCCTATTGCTGCCCCTTCACAACTGAGATCAGTCCAAATTCCTGTTCCTTCACAGCTTAGATCAGTCCCAATTCTTTCCCCTTAACAACTGAGATCTGTCCCAATTGTTGCCCCTTTACAACTGAGATCAGTCCCAATTCCTTTCCCTTCACACCTGAGATAATTCCCAATTCCTGTAGATCCACCGCTGAGATCAGTCCCAGTTCATTCCCCTTCTCACCTAATATAAGTCCCAATTCCTGTACCTTCACATCTGAGATTTATACCAATTGCTACCCCTTAACACCTGAGATATGTCCCAATTGCTACCCCTTCACACCTGAGATCAGTTTAAATTGCTTCCCCTTCACACCTGAGATCGTCCCCAATTCCTTTCCCTTCACACCTGAGATCAGTCTAAATTGCTTCCCCTTCACACCTGAGATCATTCCCAATTCCTGTACCTTCACATTTGAGATCAGCCAGAATTGCTGCCCCTTCACACCTGAGATCAGTCCCAGTTGCTGTGCCTTTACACCTGTGATCAGTCCCAATTACTTTCCCTTCACACCTTAGATCAGCTCCAATTACTGCCTCTTCACACCTGAGATTAGTCTCAATTGCTGCTCATTCACAAATAAGATCAGTCCCAATTCCTGTACCTTCACATCTGAGATCATTCCCATTTCCTTCACCTTGGCACCTGAGATCAGTCCCAATTCCTATACCTTCACTCCTGAGATCAGTCCCAATTCCTTCCCCTTCTCACCTGAGATCAGTCCCAATTCCTTTACCTTCACAGAGGAGATCAGTCCCAATTCCTTCCCCTAAACTCAACAGAGATCAGTCCAAATTGCTGCCCCTTCACACCTGAGATCAGTCCTAATTCTTTCCCCTTAAATTCTGAAATCAGTCCCAATTGCTGCCCCTTCACACCTAAGATAATCCCAATTCCTGTACCTTCAAATCTGAGATCAGTCCCAATTGCTGCCCTTTCACACCTTAGATCAGTCCCAATTCCTTAACCTTCACAGCTAAGATCAGTACCAATTCCTTCCCCTCCACAACTGAGATCGGTCCCAATTGCTTCCCATTCACTCCTGAGATCAGTCCCAATTGTTGCCCCTTTACATCTGAGGTCAGTCCCAATTCCTTTCCCTTCTCACCTGAGATCGGTCCCAATTGTTGCCCCTTTACAACTGAGATCAGTCCCAATTCCTTTCCCTTCACACCTGAGATAATTCCCAATTCCTGTAGATCCACCGCTGAGATCAGTCCCAGTTCATTCCCCTTCACACCTGAGATCAGGCCCAATTCCTGTACTTTCACAGCTGAGATCAGTCCCAATTGCTGCCCCTTCACACCTGAGATCAATCCCAATTGCTTCCGCATCACATCTGAGATCAGTCCCAATTACTGCCCCTTCACACCTGAGATCAGTCCCAATTGCTAGCCCTTCACACCAGAGATCATTCTCAATTCCTTCCCCTTCACATTTGAGATCAGTCACAATTGCTGCCCATTCACACCAAAGATAAGTCCCAATTCCTTTACCTTCACATCTGAGATCAATCCCAATTGCTACCCCTTAACACCTGAGATCAGACCCAATTGCTGTCCCTTCATATCTGAGATCAGTCAACATTCCTGTATCTTCAAAGCTGAGATTGGTCCCAATTCCTTCCCCTTCACACCTAAGATCAGTCCCTATTGCCACCATTTCACAGTTGAGATCAGTCCAAATTCCTTCCCCTTAACAACTGAGATCTGTCCCAATTGCTGCCCCTTCACATCTGAGATCAGTTTAAATTGCTTCCCCTTCACATCTGAGATCATTCCCAATTCCTTTCCCTTCACACCTGAGATCAGTCTCAATTGCTGCCCCTTCACACCTAAGATACATCCCAATTCCTGAACCTTCACATCTGAGATCAGCCCCAATTGCTGCCCCTTCACACCTTAGATCAGTCCCAGTTGCTGTCCCTTTACACCTGTGATCAGTCCCAATTACTTTCCCTTCACACCTGAGATCAGCCCCAATTGCTGCCCCTTCACACCTGAGATCAGTCCCAGTTGCTGTCCCTTTACACCTGTGATCAGTCCCAATTACTTTCCCTTCACACCTGAGATCAGTCCCAATTGCTTCCCCTTCACACCTGAGATCATTCCCAATTCCGCTCCCTTCACACCTGAGATCAGTCTAAATTGCTGCCCTTCACACCTAAGATGCATCCCAATTCCTGTACCTACACTTCTGAGATCAGCCCCAATTTCTGCCCCTTCACACCTGAGATCAGTCCCAATTGCTGCCCCATCAGACCCAAGATAAGTCCCAATTCCTGTACCTTCAAATCTGAGATCAGTATCAATTGCTGCCCCTTTAGACCTGTGATCAGTCCCAATTCCTTCCCCTTCACGCCTTAGATCAGTCCCAATTTCTGCCCCTTCACACCTGAGATCAGTCCCAATTGCTTCCCCTTCACATCTGAGATCAGTCCCAATTGCTGCCCCATTCACACCTGAGATCAGTCTCAAATGCTGCCCCTTCACACCTAATATAAGTCTCAATTCCTGTACCTTCACATCTGAGATCAATACCAATTGCTACCCCTTAACACCTGAGATCAGACTCAATTGCTGTCCCTTCATAACTGAGATCAGTCCAAATTCCTGTAACTTCATAGTTGAGATTGGTCCCAATACCTTCCCCTTCACACCTGAGATCAGTCCCTATTGCTGCCCCTTCACAACTGAGATTAGTCCAAATTTCTATTCCTTCACAGCTTAGATCAGTCCCAATTCCTTCCCCTTAACACCTGAGATCTATCCCAATTGCTGCCCCTTCACACCTGAGATCAGTTTAAATTGCTTCCCCTTCACACCTGAGATCATTCCCATTTCCTTTCCCTTCACACCTGAGATCAGTCTCAATTGCTGCCCCTTCACACCTAAGATACGTCCCAATTCCTGTACCTTCACATCTGAGATCAGCCCCAATTGCTGCCCCTTCACACCTGAGATCAGTCCCAATTCCTTTCCCTTCACACCTGAGATCAGTCCCAATTCCTTTCCCTTCACACCTGAGATCAGTCTCAATTGCTGCCCCTTCACACCTAAGATACATCCCAATTCCTGTACCTTCACATCTGAGATCAGCCCCAATTGCTGCCCCTTCACACCTGAGATCAGTCCCAATTCCTTTCCCTTCACACCTGAGATCAGTCTCAATTGCTGCCCCTTAACACCTGAGATTAGTCCCAATTGCTGCTCATTCACAAATAAGATCAGTCCCAATTCCTGTACCTTCACATCTGAGATCATTTCCATTTCCTTCACCTTGACACCTGAGATCACTCCCAATTCCTATACCATCACTCCTGAGATCAGTCCCAATTCCTTCCCCTACTCACCTGAGAAAAGTACCAATTCCTTCCCCTTAACACCTGAGATCAGTCCCAGTTGCTACCCCTTCACACCTGAGATCAGTCCCAATTCCTTTACCTTCACAGCAGAGATCAGTCCCATTTCCTTCCCCTAAAAGCAACAGAGATCAGTCCCAATTGCTGCCCCTTCACACCTGAGATCAGTTCCAATTCTTTCCCCTTCACTCCTGAAATCAGTCCCAATTGCTGCCCTTCACAATTAAGATAAGTCCCAATTCCTTCCCCTCCACACCTGAGATCGGTCCCAATTGCTTCCCCTTCACTCCTGAAATCAGTCCCAATTGTTCTCCCTTTACATCTGAGGTCAGTCCCAATTCCTATCCCTTCACACCTGAGATAGGTCCCAATTGCTTCCCCTTCACTCCTGAGATCAGTCCCAATTGTTGCCCCTTTACAACTGAGATCAATCTCAATTCCTTCCCCTTCACATCTGAGATAATTCCCAATTCCTGTACCTTCACTGCTGAGATCAGTCCCAATTCCTTCCCATTCACACCTGAGATCAGTCGCAATTCCTTCCCCTTCACACTTGCGATCAGTCCCAATTCCTGCTCCTTCACACCTGAGATAAGTCCCAATCCCTGCCCCTTCACAACTGAGGAAAATACCAATTCTTTCCCCTTCACACCTGAGATAATTCCCAATTCCTTCACCTTCAAACCTGACATCAGTTCAAAAGCTGCCCCTTCACAGCTGAGATCAGTCCCAATTCCTTCCACTTAACACCTGAGATCTGTCCCAACTGCTGCCCCTTCACACCTGAGATCAGTTTAAATTGCTTCCCCTTCACACCTGAGATCATTCCCAATTCCTTTCCCTTCACACCTGATATCAGTCTCAATTGCTGCCCCTTCACACCTGTGATCAGTCCCAATTCCTTTCCCTTCACACCTGAGATCAGTCTCAGTTGCTGCCCCTTAACACCTGAGATTAGTCCCAATTGCTGCTCATTCACAAATAAGATCAGTCCCAATTCCTGTACCTTCACATCTGAGATCATTTCCATTTCCTTCACCTTGACACCTGAGATCACTCCCAATTCCTATACCATCACTCCTGAGATCACTCCCAATTCCTTCCTCTACTCACCTGAGAAAAGTACCAATTCCTTCCCCTTAAGGCTGGATTCACACCTATGCATTTTTAGTGCATTTTGCATTTTGCAGATTTGCACTACAGAACGTGTTCCATAGGAAACCATGTTAAATGGACTGTGGTGCAAATCTGCAAAATGCAAAAAGCACTAAAAATGCATAGGTGTGAATCCAGCCTTACACCTGAGATCAGTCCCAGTTGCTGCCCCTTCACACCTGAGATCAGTCCCAATTCCTTTACCTTCACAGCAAAGATCAGTCCCATTTCCTTCCCCTAAACGCAACAGAGATCAGTCCCAATTGCTGCCCCTTCACACCTGAGATCAGTTCCAATTCTTTCCCCTTCACTCCTGAAATCAGTCCCAATTGCTGCCCCTTCACAATTAAGATAAGTCCCAATTCCTTCCCCTCCACACCTGAGATCGGTCCCAATTGCTTCCCCTTCACTCCTGAGATCAGTCCAAATTGTTGCCCCTTTACATCAGAGGTCAGTCCCAATTCCTATCCCTTCACACCTGAGATAGGTCCCAATTGCTTCCCCTTCACTCCTGAGATCAGTCCCAATTGTTGCCCCTTTACAACTGAGACCAATCTCAATTCCTTCCCCTTCACATCTGAGATAATTCCCAATTCCTGTACCTTCACTGCTGAGATCAGTCCCAATTCCTTCCCATTCACACCTGAGATCAGTCCCAATTCCTTCCCCTTCACACCTGCGATCAGTCCCAATCGCTGCCCCTTCACACCTGAGATAAGTCCCAATTCCTGCTCCTTCACACCTGAGATAAGTCCCAATCCCTGCCCCTTCATAACTGAGGAAAATACCAATTCTTTCCCCTTCACACCTGAGATAACTCCCAATTCCTTCACCTTCAAACCTGACATCAGTTCAAAAGCTGCCCCTTCACAGCTGAGATCAGTCCCAATTCCTTCCCCTTAACACCTGAGATCTGTCCCAATTGCTGCCCCTTCACACCTGAGATCAGTTTTAATTGCTTCCCCTTCACACCTGAGATCATTCCCAATTCCTTTCCCTTCACACCTGAGATCAGTCTCAATTGTTGCCCCTTCACACCTAAAATACGTCCCAATTCCTGTACCTTCACATCTGAGATCAGCCCCAATTGCTGCCCCTTCACACCTGAGATCAGTCCCAGTTGCTGCCCCTTTACACCTGTGATCAGTCCCAATTCCTTTCCCTTCACACTTGAGATCAGTCTCAATTGCTGCCCCTTAACACCTGAGATTAGTCCCAATTGCTGCTCATTCACAAATAAGATCAGTCCCAATTCCTGTACCTTCACATCTGAGATCATTTCCATTTCCTTCACCTTGACACCTGAGATCAGTCCCAATTCCTATACCATCACTCCTGAGTAGGGATGAGCCGAACACCCCCGGTTCGGTTCGCACCAGAACCTGCGAACGGACCGAAAGTTCGCACGAACGTTAGAACCCCATTGACGTCTATGGGACTCGAACGTTCGAAATCAAAAGTGCTCATTTTAAAAACTAATTTGCATGGTATTGTCCTAAAAAGGGTTTGGGGACCCGGGTCCTACCCCAGGGGACATGTATCAATGCAAAAAAAACTTTTAAAAACGGCCGTTTTTTCGGGAGCAGTGATTTTAATGATGCTTAAAGTAAAAAAAAAAAAAGTGAAATATTCCTTTAAATATCGTACCTGAGGGGTGTCTATAGTATGCCTGTAAAGTGACGCGTGTTTCCCGTGTTTAGAACAGTCCCTGCACCAAATGTCATTTTTAAAGGAAAAAATCTCATTTAAAACTGCTTGCGGGTTTAATGTAATGTCCGATCCTGGCAATATGGATGAAAATCAGTGAGACAAACGGCATGGGTACCCCCCAGTCCATTACCAGGCCCTTTGGGTCTTGTATGGATATTAAGGGGAACCCCACACCCAAATTAAAATAAGGAAAGGTGTGGGGCCACCAGGCCCTATATACTCTGAACAGCAGTATACAGGCGGTGCAAACAAGACAGGGACTGTAGGTTTGTTGTTAAGTAGAACCTCTTTGTAATTTTGAACGGGTACATTTTTAACGTGTTTAGCTCCAGCCAAAAAATCTTTTTTAAGCTTTTTGGAAAACATAGGGAAGGGTTATCACCCCTGTGACATTTGTTTTGCTGTCTTTCCTCCTCTTCAGAAGATTTCACCTCACTTTTTGTCCCAATGGATTGGAAAGCATCAGTGGAAAGGAGAAATGTTTTTCCCATATTAACTCTTACAGGAGAGAATTTCCCTTCCTAGGGGTAGATTTCATCTCACTTCCTGTTGTCTCCTTCCGTTTGCAAGTAGGAGTCGTTTGTAAGTTAGTTGTTTGAAAGTAGGGTCCTGCCCTATATACTTAGCAGAAATTTGGGCCTTAGGTGTTGCTGTGGCCACAACACTGTAAGCCCTCACAGGGCCCTGCTGTGAAATATTAGATCAAGAATTGTAATTACATGCCCCTGTTGAACAGGAGCTGAAAAATTAGGCCTTAGGCATTGGTGCTGGTGCCACAACACTGCAACCCCTCACAGACACTCTAGTTGGAACGCAGGAACGAGCCCTGCTGCAAAGTATTGCATCAAAAATTGTAATTACACGCCCCTGTTAAACAAGGGCTGAAAAATTGGGCCTTAGGCACTGGTGCTGGTGCCACAACACTGCAACCCCTCACAGACACTCTAGTTGGAACGCAGGAACGAGCCCTGCTGCAAAGTATTGCATCAAAAATTGTAATTACACGCCCCTGTTAAACAGGGGCAGAAAAAATGGGCCTTAGGCACTGGTGCTGGTGCCACAACACTGCAACCCCTCACAGACACTCTAGTTGGAACGCAGGAACGAGCCCTGCTGCAAAGTATTGCATCAAAAATTGTAATTACACGCCCCTGTTAAACAGGGGCAGAAAAAATGGGCCTTAGGCACTGGTGCTGGTGCCACAACACTGCAACCCCTCACAGACACTCTAGTTGGAATGCAGGAACGAGCCCTGCTGCAAAGTATTGCATCAAAAATTGTAATTACACGCCCCTGTTAAACAGGGGCAGAAAAAATGGGCCTTAGGCACTGGTGCTGGTGCCACAACACTGCAACCCCTCGCAGACACTCTAGTTGGAATGCAGGAACGAGCCCTGCTGCAAAGTATTGCATCAAAAATTGTAATTACACGCCCCTGTTAAACAAGGGCTGAAAAATTGGGCCTTAGGCACTGGTGCTGGTGCCACAACAATGCAACCCCTCACAGACACTCTAGTTGGAACGCAGGAACGAGCCCTGCTGCAAAGTATTGCATCAAAAATTGTAATTACACACCCCTGTTAAACAGGGGCAGAAAAAATGGGCCTTAGGCACTGGTGCTGGTGCCACAACACTGCAACCCCTCACAGACACTCTAGTTGGAATGCAGGAACGAGCCCTGCTGCAAAGTATTGCATCAAAAATTGTAATTACATGCCCCTGTTAAACAGGGGCAGAAAAAATGGGCCTTAGGCACTGGTGCTGGTGCCACAACACTGCAACCCCTCACAGACACTCTAGTTGGAACGCAGGAACGAGCCCTGCTGCAAAGTATTGCATCAAAAATTGTAATTACACGCCCCTGTTAAACAGGGGCAGAAAAAATGGGCCTTAGGCACTGGTGCTGGTGCCACAACACTGCAACCCCTCACAGACACTCTAGTTGGAATGCAGGAACGAGCCCTGCTGCAAAGTATTACATCAAAAATTGTAATTACACGCCCCTGTTAAACAGGGGCTGATAAATTGTGCCTTAGGCACTGGTGGTGGCGCCCAGAACCAAAAATGTTCTTACAAGCTATCAGCGTGATGATTGAGGAGGAAGAGGATAATTACTCAGGGATAGTCACTCAGCATCAGCATAGGCAGTCTTTGAAGGGATCTGAGATTTTAAAAAAAATTATTCGGTTACATCAGCATCAGGTGCTTGGTAGCTGGTGGTGATCCAAGACTGATTCATTTTTATGAAGGTCAGTCGATCGACTGAGTCAGTGGACAGACGCACCCTGTGATCGGTTACCACGCCTCCAGCAGCACTGAATGTGCGTTCCGAAAGAACGCTGGATGCAGGACAGGCCAGTAGCTCAATTGCATACTGTGCAAGCTCTGGCCAGTGATCCATCCTCAAGACCCAGTAACCCAGAGGATTTTCGGTGGGAAAGGTGTCCAAGTCTGATCTTGCCCCTAGGTATTCCTGCACCATGTAAAACAGACGTTGGCGATGGTTGCTGGAACCGATCATACCTTGGGGCTGCGGACCAAAAAATTGTCTGAACGCATCGGTCAGACGGCCACCTTCTCCACCGCTCCTTCTTTGACTGACCGAAGCCTCAGCAACACGTTGTCCAGAAACAGGAGTTTGTAACCTCCCAGTCTCTGGGAACGCGTTGCACAGACCTTTCTGCAAGGCCTCCCGAAGATGTTTCATCCTCTGCTCCCTCTGCGATGGCAAGATAAGGTCCGCAACCTTACCCTTGTAACGTGGATCAAGGAGGGTTGCCAGCCAGTATTGGTCCTTCTCCTTGATACCACGAATACGAGGATCCTTACGCAGGCTTTGCAGGATCAGGGAGGCCATGCAGCGTAGGTTTGCTGAGGCATTCGGTCCGGAGTCCTCTGGGTCACTAAGGACGACATGGTCCGCAGCCACCTCCTCCCAGCCACGTACAAGTCCATGTGTTTCTTGGGACTGATCCCTTAAAGACTGCTGCTGATGCTGAGTGCCAGGCTCCACCTCCATACTGACACAATCTTCCTCCTCCTCCTCCTCCTCCTCCTCGTCCTCTTCCTGTGTGATCGGCGGGCACGCAGGAACACTGTCTGGATAAAGGGGGCCTTGAGAGCTAAGGAAGTCCTCCTCTTCCTGCCTCTGTTCTGCCTCAAGTGCCCTGTCCATTATTCCACGCAGCGTGTGCTCCAACAGGTGGACAAGGGGGACAGTGTCACTGATGCATGCACTGTCACTGCTCACCATCCTCGTGGCCTCCTCAAATGGTGACAGGACAGTGCATGCATCCCTGATCATGGCCCACTGGCGTGGGGAAAAAAAAACAAGCTCCCCTGACCCTGTCCTGGTGCCATAGTCGCACAGGTACTCATTGATGGCCCTCTGCTGCATGTGCAGCCGCTGCAGCATGGCCAACGTTGAGTTCCACCTGGTGGGCATGTCACAGATTAGGCGGTTCTTGGGCAGGTTAAACTCCTTTTGGAGGTCCGTCAGCCAAGCACTGGCATTATATGACCGGCGGAAATGCACACAGACTTTCCTGGCCTGCCTCAGGACATCCTGTAAGCCCGGGTACCTGCCCAAGAACCGCTGCACCACCAAGTTAAGGACGTGAGCCAAACAGGGCACATGGGTCATTTGTCCCTGTCGGAGGGCAGAGAGGAGGTTGGTGCCATTGTCACAAACCACCATTCCTGCCTTAAGTTGGCGTGGCGTCAACCACCTCTGAACCTGCCCCTGCAGAGCTGACAGAACCTCTGCCCCAGTGTGGCTCCTGTCCCCCAAGCACACCAGCTCAAGCACCGCATGGCATCTTTTGGCCTGCGTACTTGCGTAGCCCCTTGAACGACTACGGAGCACCGCTGGTTCCGAGGAAGAGGCCATGGAGGAAGAAGAAGAGGAGGGGGTGGAGGAGAGAGGTGTGTCACAATCATTAGCATTTTGGAGGCGTGGTGGCGGAACAACCTCCAACACTACTGCACCTTGTCCTGCATCCTTCCCAGCTGCCAGCAGAGTCACCCAATGCGCCGTGAAACTTAGGTAACGTCCCTGTCCATGCCTGCTGGACCATGAGTCAGCGGTAATATGCACCTTACCGCTGACCGCCCTGTCCAGCGAGGCATGGACATTGCCTTCCACATGCTGGTAGAGAGCCGGAATCGCCTTCCGTGAGAAAAAGTGGTGTTTGGGTACCTGCCACTGAGGAACCGCACATTCCACAAACTCACGGAAGGGGGCAGAGTCTACCAACTGAAAAGGCAGCAGTTGAAGTGCTAGCAATTTTGCCAAGCTAGCATTCAACCGCTGGGCATGTGGATGGCTGGGAGCAAACTTCTTTTGGCGGTGCAGCAGCTGGGGCAGGGAAATTTGCCTGGTACAATCTGACGTCGGTGTACCAAAATCAGATTGCCCACAAGTACTTGGCTGTGACACACCTAATTCTACACCTTCATTCCTCTCAGTGCAGGTCTCAGAGAGGACTGAAGGTCTAGTGGGGTTGGAAATCTCAGCTGATGAGGAGCAAGGAGAGGTCCTCTTTGTTCTTTGGTGTGGGTCTTTTAGATACGCTTGCCAACGAACTGCATGGCAGGTCAACATATGTCTGGTCAAGCATGTGGTACCCAAGCGGGAGATGTTTTGGCCATGCGAGATACGCTTGATACATATGTTGCAAATAGCAGCGGTGCGATCTGATGCACTCATCTCAAAAAAGGCCCACACCAAAGAACTTTTTGAATAACGCGCAGAGACTGCAGCGCCCTGCGCATGTGGAGCTTTGGGGTGTGATGCAGTCAATGTGCTGCCCTTAGGCTGGCCCCTGGAGGGCATCCTGCCTCGTTGGTGATGTGCCGCCTCCTCCTCCTCCTCTCTCCTATCAGGCACCCACGTTGAGTCAGTGACCTCATCATCCCCTCCCTCCTCATCACTGGAGCAAACCTGGCAGTATGCTGCAGCAGGGGGAACATGACTGCCAGATTGCTGTCCTTCTTGGGCACCCCCTCTGTCCGTGCTCATGTTACTGCCTTCATCAAGCTCAGTATCATCATCAGAGCCTTCCAAACGCTGGGCATCCTCCTGGAGCATGTACCCAACACTGTGGTCAAACAGTTCGAGGGACTCCTCAGGAGGACATGGTGGGGCTAGGGAAGGAGTCACTGATGACATTGAGCCGAGGGAAGAGGCCGCTGCTTTGCCAGACAAAGTACCCTGGGCATGGGTGAGAGAGGATGAGGAGGATGAGGACGGCTTGGTCATCCACTCGACCAAGTCTTCCGCATGTTGCGGCTCAACATGCCAGCTGCCGAAAAAAAGGACAAGCGTGTCCCATGGCCACGTGCTGATGAGGATGCACTGTCTCCACGACCAGCACTAGACACAGAGCCTGCTTGCCCTTAATTATTGGCTTGTGACTGTCTGCCTCTCCTTCTTGGCCTTCCAGACATACTAAAGGCAAGTAGCTGCACTAAGCTGGGATATATATATATATATATATATATATATATATATATATATATATGTACTGATACTGCAGCTAGCAAAATCAACTGCCTGCCTGTAGTATGAGAACACCACCAACCTTCTACAGGTAGCTTTAGCTGAACACTGTGAGGTGGACGCACCCCACTAACTTGTAGGTTTAGCAGAACACTGTGAGCAGGACGCACTGCACTAACTGTAAATAGTCTAGCTGCCTGACTGTGGTACTAATAGGATCAAAAGAACACCAGCAATTTTCTTCAGGTAGCTGTATTTGCTGTAACAAGACAAGCCTGCCTGTCAGTAAGAAGATAACAGAAACAGATCTAGCTGAGGACACACCCCACTAGCTTGTAGGGTTAGCTGAACACTGTGAGGTGGACGCACCCCAATAACTTGTAGGTTTAGCTGAACACTGTGAGCAGGACGCACCCCACTAACTTGTAGGTTTAGCAGAACACTGTGAGCAGGACGCACTGCACTAACTGTAAATAGTCTAGCTGCCTGACTGTGGTACTAATAGGATCAAAAGAACACAAGCAATTTTCTTCAGGTAGCTGTATTTACTGTAACAAGACAAGCCTGCCTGTCAGTAAGAAGATAACAGAAACGGATCTAGCTGAACACTGTGAGCAGGACGCACCCCACTAGTTTGTAAGTTTAGCTGAACACTGTGAGGTGGACGCACCCCACTAACTTGTAGGTTTAGCTGAACACTGTGAGCAGGACGCACCCCACTAACTTGTAGGTTTAGCAGAACACTGTGAGCAGGACGCACTGCACTAACTGTAAATAGTCTAGCTGCCTGACTGTGGTACTAATAGGATCAAAAGAACACCAGCAATTTTCTTCAGGTAGCTGTATTTACTGTAACAAGACAAGCCTGCCTGTCAGTAAGAAGATAACAGAAACAGATCTAGCTGAACACTGTGAGCAGGACGCACCCCACTAGCTTGTAGGTTTAGCTGAACACTGTGAGGTGGACGCACCCCACTAACTTGTAGGTTTAGCTGAACACTGAGCAGGACGCACCCCACTAACTTGTAGGTTTAGCAGAACACTGTGAGCAGGACGCACTGCACTAACTGTAAATAGTCTAGCTGCCTGACTGTGGTACTAATAGGATCAAAAGAACACAAGCAATTTTCTTCAGGTAGCTGTATTTACTGTAACAAGACAAGCCTGCCTGTCAGTAAGAAGATAACAGAAACAGATCTAGATGAACACTGTGAGCAGGACGCACCCCACTAGCTTGTAGGTTTAGCTGAACACTGTGAGGTGGACGCACCCCACTAACTTGTAGGTTTAGCTGAACACTGTGAGCAGGACGCATCCCACTAACTTGTAGGTTTAGCAGAACACTGTGAGCAGGACGCACTGCACTAACTGTAAATAGTCTAGCTGCCTGACTGTGGTACTAATAGGATCAAAAGAACACAAGCAATTTTCTTCAGGTAGCTGTATTTACTGTAACAAGACAAGCCTGCCTGTCAGTAAGAAGATAACAGAAACGGATCTAGCTGAACACTGTGAGCAGGACGCACCCCACTAACTTGTAGGTTTAGCAGAACACTGTGAGCAGGACGCTCTGCACTAAATGTAAATAGTCTAGCTGTCTGACTGTGGTACTAATAGGATCAAAAGAACACCAGTAATTTTCTTCAGGTAGCTTTATATACTGTAACAAGACAAGCCTGCCTGTCAGTAAGAAGAGAACAGGAACGGATCTAGCTGAACACTGTGAGCAGGACGCACTGCACTAAATGTAAATAGTCTAGCTGCCTGACTGTGGTACTAATAGGATCAAAAGAACACCAGTAATTTTCTTCAAAATACTGTAATAAGACAAGCCTGCCTGTCAGTAAGAAGATAACAGGAACGGATCTAGCTGAACACTGTGAGCAGGACGCACTGCACTAAATGTAAATAGTCTAGCTGCCTGACTGTGGTACTAATAGGATCAAAAGAACACCAGTAATTTTCTTCAAAATACTGTAACAAGACAAGCCTGCCTGTCAGTAAGAAGATAACAGGAACAGGTCTAGCTGAACACTGTGAGCAGGACGCACTGCACTAAATGTAAATAGTCTAGAAGATAACAGGAACGGATCTAGCTAAACTGAATACAGTGTATATATATATATATGCAACACCTGGGATGCATATATATAGACAATACACTTTAAGTGCAGCTAACTGACTGACTGTCTTGCCTAATCTAGCTAACTCAAATGAAATGACACTGTCTCTCTCTCTCTCTATTTCTCAGCACACCGGAACACACTGCACAGGGCCGCCGTGCAGGCGGCCTTATATAGTGTGGGGCGTGTACTAAATCCCCTGAGCCATAATTGGCCAAAGCCTCCTTGGCTTTGGCCAATTACGGCTCTCTGTTAAGGCAGCGCTGTGATTGGCCAAGCATGCGGGTAATAGTGCATGCTTGGCCAATCATCAGCAAGCAATGCACTGCGATGCCGCAGTGAATTATGGGCCGTGACGCGCCACACGAATTTGGCGCGAACGGCCCATATCGTTTGCAATTCGACGAACGATCGAACAGCCGATGTTCGAGTCGAACATGGGTTCGACTCGAACACGAAGCTCATCCCTACTCCTGAGATCAGTCCCAATTCCTTCCCCTACTCACCTGAGAAAAGTACCAGTTACTTCCCCTTAACATCTGAGATCAGTCCCAGTTGCTGCCCCTTCACACCTGAGATCAGTCCCAATTCCTTTACCTTCACAGCAAAGATCAGTCCCATTTCCTTCCCCTAAACGCAACAGAGATCAGTCCCAATTGTTGCCCCTTCACACCTGAGATCAGTCCCAATTCTTTCCCCTTCACTCCTGAAATCAGTCCCAATTGCTGCCCCTTCACATTTAAGATAAGTCCCAATTCCTGTACCTTCAAATCTGAGATCGGTCCCAATTGCTGCCCTTTCACACCTTAGATCCGTCCCAATTCCTTAACCTTCACAGCTGAGATCAGTACCAATTCCTTCCCCTCCACACCTGAGATCGGTACCAATTGCTTCCCCTTCACTCCTGAGATCAGTCCCAATTTTTGCCCCTTTACATCTGAGGTCAGTCCCAATTCCTTTCCCTTCACACCTGAGATCGGTCCCAATTGCTTCCCCTTCACTCCTGAGATCAGTCCCAATTGTTGCCCCTTTACAACTGAGATCAATCTCAATTCCTTCCCCTTCACACCTGAGATAATTCCCAATTCCTGTACCTTCACTGCTGAGATCAGTCCCAATTCCTTCCCATTCACACCTGAGATCAGTCCCAATACCTTCCCCTTCACACCTGCGATCAATCCCAATCGCTGCCCCTTCACACCTGAGATAATTCCCAATTCCTTCACCTTCAAACCTGACATCAGTTTAAAAGCTGCCCCTTCACAGCTGAGATTAGTCCCAATTCCTGTACCTTCACATCTGAGATTTGTCCAAATTCCCGTCCTTTACACCTGAGATAAGTCCAAATTCCTTTCCCTTCAAACCTGAGATAAGTCCCAATTCCTGTCCTTCACACCTGAGATCAGTCCCAATTGCTGCCCCTTAACACCTGAGATCATTCCCAATTCCTGTACCTTCACAGCTGAGATCAGTCCCAATTCCTTCCCCGAAATGTGGACAAAATATAGTAAGAATTACTCCTGCACTTGTGAAGGTGTTTTTTGTGTAAATAGGTAGTATTGTTGAAAGTGAAAGGACTGAAAGAGATGGTAATGCGTTTCCCGCTGCCTCAACTGACCAGGAGTGGTCTGGAGAAGAGTGCTATCATGAGTTCCTCCCTAGTGGGAGTAGTTTCTGATTTAGTGGCAGTTTCTGTTGGTTTGTTGCATGTTTCATGTGCTTCAATACTATTAGAGAAACCTCTTGCCAGAGAGGTCCGTCTCAGTTCTCTTTGTTCAATTGATAGGACCATGCTGGTCCAACAGTGGAATATTCTGTGACCTGTTGTGTAGTTGGATCTGCTGAACTGGATAGCGTTCGGAGAACAAACTAAAATGTAGGACTCACCTCACCTGAGCAGCGGGAGACCCCTAGAAACGAATGCGATATGTGGACAAAATATAGTAAGAATTACTCCTGTGCTTGTGAAGGCGTTTTTGTGTAAATAGGTAGTATTGTTGAAAGTGGAAGGACTGAAGGAGATGGTAATGCATGTCCCGCTGACTCAACTGATCAGGGGTGGTCTGGAGGAGACTGTGTAGAAGAAGGTGGATGGAGGGCGTGTGATCAACCGCTTACATGAAAACATGTTTGGTTTATTCACGTATAATGGAATACAAACATATAAATAATACAAATACTAAGTTTCGTAAAAACACAAAATATGCACTAAAAAGTTAAAATTGGGATATGCCCATGTTGAGGCAAGCATTTAAAATAGGCTGACGCGTTACGAGGGTAACCTCTGCATCAGAACCTGGAGAACAAGAGCACAGTCTGTGTTGGCCGGTAGACCAACATGTGTACATGGGGAGGAGTGGCTAGTTGGAAGGTATGTCCTGTGATGGGTAGTTAATTGTTCTGAGCTCCATACCAGTCCATGTCCAAGCGTTCTAGGTGGAATACAGATCAAAAATGTATAGAATGGAGTACATGGCAAGTGTATGCTGTGCAATACAGACTGTAGACGTATAATAAATTCACATTGATAAAAAATCAAATATGTAGACTTTGAAATAGTAAAGAATACAATGTCAATAAAAACAATAGATGACTGATTGGTAATGAACATTGAAGCAACAAAAAAAAACATGAAATTATATATGTATATATATATATATATATATATATATATATATATATATATATATATATATATATAATGTTAAATACACAGAGAAACACTGAGAGACTGTCTCTCACCGCATGATGTGTCAAGTTGTGCTTATGTACAATGGACATGCGTATGCGTGTGTAAACATCTCTGCAAGCACATAGGTAGCTGTGCGGGAACAAGGCATGGATGCAAGCAAATGAGCACAGAATGCACATCAAGGGGCACAGATGTAACCATACAGATGTAAATATATACATTCACATGTACATGTACATATACATATAGCACACCTAAGTGCATGTGACATGTGCCTATGCTGAATATGTGTCATGTCAGTGGGGTGGGAATCCACAGTTTGTGCAGCATGATGGCAGAGAAGGAGAGTGACGGATGTGAATAGATCGGAGTATGAAAATGCATATAGGCTATGCAAGCGAAGATATGTAGAGGTGCTATTTGCCAAAGGTGAAGATGACAGACTGATAGTTAAATGTGGGATCGCACCTACCTACGTGATATAGTAGAAATGTATATATGTATTTTCCTTTTCCGGTGGTATGGGACTGTCGTGTGTACATGTAGGGGGAGAGGGTACAGAGGAGAAGAGAAGAGATGAACAGGGGGGAAGAAAAGGGGAGGAAGAGGGGAAGGAGGGTGACCTGAGAGGGGGGTCCCTCAGGACACTAGTGAAATGACAAGTAAAAAATGCATGGGATGGTGCAGAGTTAGTATAGTGTCCTCATAGCTAACCTGTCTTCAAAGTTGTGTGGGGGAGTGACTGCAGCCTGCGTTTGTCCTTGAGGGTAAGGAAACGTGTGATCTGTGGAGATGAAAGGGGAAGGATGTCTCCTCAGATGGTGCTGGAGCCGTGGATGCCTGAAAAATGTCTCTCCGCCTGGGACATAGGCAAGTGTTATGATAAGGAGGACATGCTGGTGAGTTTAAATGCCGGTGGGGGGCGGGTCTGCGGGCGGGCTGGGAGTGCTTGTGGCTATCCAGGGGAGGTGGGTGTGGCCTGCCATTGGAACGCACGCCAACGAGTGAATGGGCATGGTGGTGCGTTCCAAGGGGCAATCACATGACCGGACACCTGTCGGCTACCAGGGGAGGATGCGCCAGCAGAGTCCATCCAGTGAATGAGCCGATCCAAACTGCAGCAGAGTCCGTCCAGTGAATGAGCCGATCCAAACTGTGGGCCCACAGATAGTGTGTAGAGATAAGAACAACTCAGAGTGGAGTGGAAGAGTAGTTTTCCTACCCATCAAGGCAGCACAGGGGGATTGTGTGCACACCAGAGATCAGTCCCAATTCCTTCCCATTCACAACTGAAATCAGTCCCAAATGCTACCCCTTCACACCTGAGATCAGTCTCAATACCTTTAACTTCACAGCTGAGATCAGTACCAATTCCTTCCCCTTCACACCTGAGATCAGTCCCAATTGCTTCCACTTCACTCCAGAGATTAGTCCCAATTGTTTATCCTTTTCAACTGAGATCAGTCCCAATTCTTTCCCCTTCACACCTGAGATTGGTCCCAATTGCTTCCCCTTCACTCCTGAGATCAGTCCCAATTGTTGCCCATTTACAACTGAGATCAGTACAATTCCTTCCCCTTCACACCTGAGATCATTCCCAATTCCTGTATCTTCACAGCTGAGATCAGTCCCAATTCCTTCCCCTTCACACCTGAGGAAAGTGCCAATTCTTTCCCCTTCACACCTGAGATAAGACCCAATTCCTTCACCTTCAAACCTGACATCAGTCCAAAAGCTGCCCCTTCACAGCTGAGATCTGTCCCAATTCCTGTACCTTCACATCTGAAATAATTCCGAATTCCTTCACCTTCACACCTGAGATCAGTCCCAATTCCCTCCCCTTCACACCTGAGATCAGTCCCAATTGCTGCCCCTTCACACCTGAGATCAGTCCCAATTGCTGCCCCTTCACACCTGAGATAAGTCCCAATTCCTGCTTCTTCATACCTGAGATAAGTCTAAAATCCCTACCCCTTTACACCTGAGGAAGGTCCCAATGCCTGCCCCTTCACACCTGAGGAAATTACCAATTCTTTCCCCTTCATGCCTGAGATAAGACCCAATTCCTTCACCTTCAAACCTGACATCAGTCCCAAAGCTTCCCCTTCACAGCTGAGATCAGTCCCAATTCCTGTACCTTTACATCTGAGATCAGTTCAAATTCCTGTACCCTCACATCTGGTATCAGTCCCAATTCCCATCCCTTAACACCTGAGATCAGTCCCAATTGCTGCCCCTTCACAACTGAGATCAGTCCCAATTCCTGTACCTTCACTCCTGAGATCAGTCCCAATTCCTTCTCCTTAACACCTGAGATCAGTCCCAATTGCTGCCCCTTCACACCTGAGATCAGTCCCTATATCTTCCCCTTCACAAGTGAGATCAGTCCCAATTACTGCCCCTTCACACCTGAGATCAGTCCCAATTGTTGCCCATTTACAACTGAGATCAGTACAATTCCTTCCCCTTCACACCTGAGATCATTCCCAATTCCTGTATCTTCACAGCTGAGATCAGTCCCAATTCCTTCCCCTTCACACCTGAGGAAAGTACCAATTCTTTCCCCTTCACACCTGAGATAAGACCCAGTTCCTTCGCCTTCAAACCTGACATCAGTCCAAAAGCTGCCCCTTCACAGCTGAGATCTGTCCCAATTCCTGTACCTTCACATTTGAAATAATTCCAAATTCCTTCACCTTCACAACTGAGATCAGTCCCAATTCCCTCCCCTTCACACCTGAGATCAGTCCCAATTGCTGCCCCTTCACACCTGAGATCAGTCCCAATTGCTGCCCTTCACACCTGAGATAAGTCCCAATTTCTGCTTCTTCATACCTGAGATAAGTCTAAAATCCCTGCCCCTTTACACCTGAGGAAGGTCCCAATACCTGCCCCTTCACACCTGAGGAAATTACCAATTCTATCCCCTTCACCTGAGATAAGACCCAATTCCTTCACCTTCAAACCTGACATCAGTCCCAAAGCTTCCCCTTCACAGCTGAGATCAGTCCCAATTCCTGTACCTTCACATCTGAGATCAGTTCGAATTCCTGTACCCTCACATCTGGTATCAGTCCCAATTCCCATCCCTTAACACCTGAGATCAGTCCCAATTGCTGCCCCTTCACAACTGAGATCAGTCCCAATTCCTGTACCTTCACTTCTGAGATCAGTCCCAATTCCTTCTCCTTAACACCTGAGATCAGTCCCAATTGCTGCCCCTTCACACCCGAGATCAGTCCCAATATCTTCCCCTTCACAAGTGAGATCAGTCCCAATTACTGCCCCTTCACACCTGAGATCAGTCCCAATTGCTGCCCCTTCACTCCTGAGATCATTCCCAATTCCTTCTCCTTGACACCTGGGATCAGTCTCAATTGCTGCTCCTTCAAACCTAAGATAAGTCCCAATTTCCGTACCTTCACATGTGAGATCAGTACCATTTGCTGCCCCTTCACACCTGGGATCAGTTCCAATTGCTGCCCCTTTACACCTGTGATCAGTCCCAATTCCTTCCCCTTAACACCTGAGATCTGTTCCAATTGCTGCCCCTTCACACCTGTGATTAGTCCCAATTTCTGCTCATTCACAACTAAGATCAGTCCCAATTCCTGTACCTTCACATCTGAGATCATTCCCAATTCCTTCCCCTTCACACCTGAGATCAGTCCCAATTGCTGTCCCTTCAGAACTGAGATGAGTCCCAATTCCTGTACCTTCAAAGCTGAGATCAGTCCCAATTCCTTCCCCTTCACACCTGAGATCAGTCCCAATTGCTTCCACTTTACACCTGAGATCAGTCCCAATTCTTTCCCATCCACACCAGAGATCAGTCCCAATTCCTTCCTCTTAAGACCTGAGATCAGTCTCAATTGCTGCCAATTCACACCCAAGATAAGTCCCAATTTCTGTAGCTTCAAATCTGAGATCAGTCCCAGTTGCTGCCCCTTTCGACCCAAGATCAGTCCCAATTGCTGCCTCTTCACGCCTGAGATCAGTCGCAATTCCCTTACCTTCACAGCAGAAATCAGTCCAAATTCCTTCCCCTTCACATATGAGATCGGTCCCAATTGCTGCCCCTTTACAACTGAGATCAGTTCCAATTGCTGCCCCTTTACAACTGAGATCAGTCCCAATTGCTTCCCCTTCACACCTGAGATCAATCCCAATTCCTGTATTTTCACTCATGAGATTAGTCTCAATTCCTTCCCCTTCACACCTGAGATCATTCCCAATTCCTGCACCTTCACAACTGAGATCAATCCCAATTCCTGTACATTCACAGCATAGATCAGTCTCAATGCTGCCCCTTCACGCCTGAGATCAGTACCATTTGCTGCCCATTCAAAACTAACAACAGTCCCAATTCCTGTACCTTCACATCTGAGATCATTCCCAATTCTGTCCCCTTCACCCCTTCACACCTGAGATCAGTCCCAATTGCTGCTCCTTCATACCTAAGATCAGTCCCAATTCCTATACCTTCACATCTGAGATCAGTCACCGTTGATGCCCCTTCACAAATGAGATCAGTCCCAATTGCTGCCCCTTCACACCTGAGATCAGTCCCAATTGCTGCACCTTCACACCTGAGATCAGTCGCAATTCCCTTACCTTCACAGCAGAAATCAGTCCAAATTCCTTCCCCTTCACATCTGAGATCGGTCCCAACTGCTTCCCCTTTACTCCTGAGATCAGTCCCAATTGCTGCCCCTTTACAACTGAGATCAGTCCCAATTGCTTCCCCTTCACACCTGAGAACATTATCAATTCCTGTACCTTCACTCATGGGATTAGTCTCAATTCCTTCCCCTTCACACCTGAGATCAATCCCAATTCCTGCCCATTCACGCCTGAGATCATTCCCAATTCCTGCACCTTCACACCTGAGATCAATCCCAATTCCTGTACATTCACATCATAGATCAGTCTCAATGCTGCCCCTTCACACCTGAGATCAGTCCCATTTGCTGCCCATTCACAACTAAGATCAGTCCCAATTCCTGTACCTTCACATCTGAGATCATTCCCAATTCCTTCCCCTTCACCCCTTCACACCTGAGATCAGTCCCAATTGCTGCTCCTTCATAGCTAAGATCAGTCCCAATTCCTGTACCTTCACATCTGAGATCAGTCCCAGTTGATGCTCCTTCACAAATGAGATCAGTCCCAATTGCTGCACCTTTAAACCTGAGATCAGTCCCAATTGCTGCACCTTTACACCTGAGATTAGTCCCAATTCCTTCCCATCCACACCTGAGATCAGTCCCAATTCCTTTAACTTCACAGCTGAGATCAGTACCAATTCCTTCCCGTTCACACCTGAGATCGGTCCCAATTGCTTCCACTTCACTCCTGAGATCAGTCCCAATTGTTTATCCTTTTCAACTGAGATCAGTCCCAATTGCTTCCCCTTCACTCCTGAGATCAGTCCCAATTGTTGCCCATTTACAACTGAGATCAGTACAATTCCTTCCCCTTCACACCTGAGATCATTCCCAATTCCTGTACCTTCACAGCTGAGATCAGTCCCAATTCCTTCCCTTTCATACCTGAGGAAAGTACCAATTCTTTCCCCTTCACACCTGAGATAAGACCCAGTTCCTTCACCTTCAAACCTGACATCAGTCCAAAAGCTGCCCCTTCACAGCTGAGATCTGTCCCAATTCCTGTACCTTCACATCTGAAATAATTCCAAATTCCTTCACCCTCACATCTGAGATCAGTCCCAATTCCCTCCCCTTCACACCTGAGATCAGTCCCAATTGCTGCCCCTTCACACCTGAGATCAGTCCCAATTGCTACCCCTTCACACCTGAGATAAGTCCCAATTCTTGTTCCTTCACACCTGAGATAAGTCTAAAATCCCTGCCCCTTTACACCTGAGGAAATTACCAATTCTTTATCTTTACGCCTGAGATAAGACCCAATTCCTTCACCTTCAAACCTGACATCAGTCCCAAAGCTTCCCCTTCACAGCTGAGATCAGTCCCAATTCCTGTACCTTCACATCTGAGATCAGTTCGAATTCCTGTACCCTCAAATCTGGTATCAGTCCCAATTCCCATCCCTTAACACCTGAGATCAGTCCTAATTGCTGCCCCTTCACAACTGAGATCAGTCCCAATTCCTGTACCTTCACTCCTGAGATCAGTCCCAATTCCTTCTCCTTAACACCTAAGATCAGTCCCAATTGCTGCCCCTTCACACCCGAGATCAGTCCCAATATCTTCCCCTTTACAAGTGAGATCAGTCCCAATTACTGTCCCTTCACACCTGAGATCAGTCCCAATTGCGGCCCCTTCACTCCTGAAATCATTCCCAATTCCTTCTCCTTGACACCTGAGATCATTCCCAATTCCCTCTCCTTGACACCTGAGATCAGTCTCAATTGCTGCCCCTTCAAACCTAAGATAGGTCCCAATTTCTGAACCTTCACATGTGAGATCAGTACCAATTGCTGCCCCTTTACACCTGGGATCAGTTCCAATTGCTGCCCCTTTACTCCTGTGATCAGTCCCAATTCCTTCCCCTTAACACCTGAGATCAATTCCAATTGCTGCCCCTTCACACCTGTGATTAGTCCCAATTTCTGCTCATTCACAACTAAGATCAGTCCCAATTCCTGTACCTTCACATCTGAGATCATTTACAATTCCTTCCCGTTCACACCTGAGATCAGTCCCAATTGCTTCCACTTTACACCTGAGATCAGTCCCAATTATTTCCCATCCACACCAGAAATCAGTCCCAATTCCTTCCTCTTCAGACCTGAGATCAGTCTCAATTGCTGCCAATTCACACCCAAGATAAGTCCCAATTTCTGTAGCTTCAAATCTGAGATCAGTCCCAGTTGCTGCCCCTTTCCAACCAAGATTAGTCCCAATTGCTGCCCCTTCACACCTGAGATCAGTCGCAATTCCCTTACCTTCACAGCAGAAATCAGTCCAAATTCCTTCCCCCTCACATCTGAGATCGGTCCCAATTGCTTCCCCTTTACTCCTGAGATCAGTCCCAATTGCTGCCACTTTACAACTGAGATCAGTCCCAATTGCTTCCCCTTCACACCTGAGATAATTATCAATTCCTGTACCTTCACTCCTGAAATTAGTCTCAATTCCTTCCCCTTCACACCTGACATCAATCCCAATTCCTGCCAATTCACACCTGAGAACAGTCCCAATTCCTGCACCTTCACACTTGAGATCAATCCCAATTCCTGTACATTCACAGGATAGATCAGTCTCAATGCTGCCCCTTCACGCCTGTTATCAGTCCCATTTGCTGCCAATTCACAACTAAGATCAGTCCCAATTCCTGCCCCTTCACACGTGAGACCAGTCCCAATTGCTGTCCCTTCACTCCTGAGATCATTCCCAATTCCTTCTCCTTGACACCTGAGATCAGTCTCAATTGCTGCCCCTTCAAACCTAAGATAGGTCTTCACATGTGAGATCAGTACCAATTGCTGCCCCTTCACACCTGGGATCAGTTCCAATTGCTGCCCCTTTACACCTATGATCAGTCCCAATTCCTTCCCCTTAACACCTGAGATCAGTCCCAATTGCTGCCCCTTCACACCTGTGATTAGTCCCAATTTCTGCTCATTCACAACTAAGATCAGTCCCAATTCCTGTACCTTCACATCTGAGATCATTCCAAATTCCTTCCCCTTCACACCTAAGATCAGTCCCAATTGCTGTCCCTTCAGAACTGAGATGAGTCCCAATTCCTGTACCTTCGAAGCTGAGATCAATCCCAATTCCTGTACATTCACAGCATAGATCAGTCTCAATGCTGCCCCTTCACGCCTGAGATCAGTCCCATTTGCTGCCCATTCACAACTAAGATCAGTCCCAATTCCTGTACCTTCACATCTGAGATCATTCCCAATTCCTTCCCCTTCACCCCTTCACCCCTTCACACCTGAGATCAGTCCCAATTGCTGCACCTTCATACCTAAGATCAGTCTCAATTCCTGTACCTTCACATCTGAGATCAGTCCCAATTGATGCCCCTTCACAAATGAGATCAGTCCCAATTGCTGCCCCTTCACACCTGAGATCAGGCCCAATTGCTGCACCTTTACACCTGAGATCAGTCCCAATTCCTGTACCTTCACAGCTGAGATCAGTCCCAATTCCTTCCCCTTCACACCTGAGATCAGTCCCAATTGCTGCCCCCTCACAACTGAGATCAGTCCCAATTCCTGCTCCTTCACACCTGAGATCAGTCCTAATTCCTGCACCTTCAGACCAGAGATAAGTCCCAATTCCTGCACCTTAACACCTGAGATCAGTCCCAATTTCTGTCCCTTGACAACTGGGATCAGTCCAAATTCCTGTACCTTCACAGCTGAGATCAGTCCCAGTTCCTCCCCTTTAACACCTGAGATCAGTCCCAATTATCCCTTCACAACTGAGATCAGTCCCTATTCCTGTACCTTCAAAGCTGAGATCGGTCCCAATTCCTTCCCCTTCACACCTGAGATCAGTCCCAATTGCTTCCACTTTACACCTGAGATCAGTCCCAATTCATTCTCATCCACACCAGAGATCAGTCCCAATTCCTTCCCCTTCAGACCTGAGATCAGTCTCAATTGATAAGTCCCAATTCCTGTAGCTTCAAATCTGAGATCAGTCTCAATTGATAAGTCCCAATTCCTGTAGCTTCAAATCTGAGATCAGTCCCAATTGCTGCCTCTTTCCACCCAAGATCAGTCCCAATTGCTGCCCCTTCACACCTGAGATCAGTCCCAATTCCTTTACCTTCACAGCTGAGATTAGTCCAAATTCCTTCCCCTTCACATCTGAGATTGGTCCCAATTGCTTCCCCTTTACTCCTGAGATCAGTCCCAATTGCTGCCCCTTTGCAACTGAGATCAGTCCAAATTCCTTCCCCTTCACACCTGAGATCAGTCCCAATTGCTTCACGTTCACACCTAAGGTCATTACCAATTCCTATACCTTCACTCCTGAGATTAGTCTCAATTCCTTCCCCTTCACACCTGAGATCAGTCCCATTTGCTGCCCATTCACAACTAAGATCAGTCCCAATTCCTGTACCTTCACATCTGAGATCATTCCCAATTCCTTCCCCTTTACCCCCTCACCCCTTCACACCTGAGATCAGTCCCAATTGCTGCCCCTTTATACCTAAGATCAGTCCCAATTCCTGTACCTTCACATCTGAGATCAGTCCCAATTGCTGCCCATTCACAACTGACATCATTCCCAATTGCTGCCCCTTCACACCTGAGATCAGTCCCAATTGCTGCACCTTTACACCTGAGATCAGTCCCAATTCCCGTACCTTCACAGCTGAGATCAGTCCCAATTCCTTCCCCTTCACACCTGAGATCAGACCCAATTGCTGCCTCCTCACACCCAAGATCAGTCCCAATTCCTGCACCTTTACACCAGAGATAAGTCCCAATTCCTTCCTCTTAACACCTGAGATCAGTCCCAATTCCTGTACCTTCACAGCTGAGATCAGTCCCAATTCCTTCCCCTTAACACCTTAGATCAGTCGCAATTGTCCCTTCACAACTGAGATGAGTCCCAATTCCTGTACCTTCAAAGCTGAGATCGGTCCCAATTCCTTCCCCTTCACACCTGAGATCAGTCCCAATTGCTGCCCCTTGACAACTGAGATCAGTCCCAATTCCTGTACCTTCACATCTGAGATCAGTCCCAATTGCTGTCCCTTCACACCTAAGATCAATCCCTATTCCTGTGCCTTTACATCTGAGATCAGTTCCAATTGCTGCCCCTTTACACCTGAGATCTGTCCCAATTCCTGTACCTTCACAGCTGAGATCTAAAGAAAAAGAAAACCATCCAGCTAGACCATGAAGGTTGCCACATCACTGAGATAAGGAAATAAGAATACCCTCAAAAGTCAATGGGACTTTAACGGCAACGCTAAAGTTTAATAAAAACAAATTTATTGATATAAGCAAAAATATTTAAAAACAACAATATATGTGAAAAACAGAGAAATTTGTACAAACTGTGATACCATTAAAAACAGTGATATGAAATGGTGATGATGCTTATGAAGTCTTCAACTCAACCCTACACGTTTCAGGACTTGATAAGGCATCCCTTCGTCAGGGGCAATTTGTGGAGAAGAATCACACTGTATAATAAAAACAAATTTAGAAAAAACACAAGAGTATATCAATAATTCTATATAAACAGTATTGTACAGTTGCTATTGTATCACAGAGTGAACGGCATAGTGATCATATAGAGGGAACACATACCCAAACACATCAAAATTGGAGTCCCACTGCCGGGATCGCGGCAACAGTTACACCAGGAAAAGCGTCACCCCAATGTCCAAACGGAGACTGAGGTGGATAACTGGTCCCCCCTTATCCACACTGGTCCACCCAAGCCGCAATGGACAGGCAACCTCCCCGTAGTGGCTGTACCCCCAAATGAGATCACATATAGATCTAGGGAAAGAAAAATAATACATGATTAGGCAAATCCTTTGTGTATTTTAATAACTGATACCCCAAAAATTAGGTATATAAATCACAACACCTAAAAATGCACCTCAAAACTCCCTACCTCAAAGGGATTAGACACCACAAAAAGGACGAGGCACCCGAACAAGGGGTGCGAGATATCGGATGTAGGATGTATACGAAAATTAGTCCTAACTGCTGCACTGCCAACAACGCTTTCCACAGAAAGTGAATTCTATGAACAAAAATGAGGTAAATGAAAAACCCAGAACAAAAAACTTACTGGATATTGTAATCCTGCCAAGAATCTGAATGTGACTCACTGATGGTGGAGGTCCGTCTGGATCATCAAACCATCCCGTCATGCGTCGTCCCGTGCATTGACAAACTCCTGCATCGTATTTGGCTTTAAAAAGGCTATAGGCGGAGTCATATGATGTGGCGCCGCTCGCTGTGCGGCGTCATCACGTCACAGCATCATCGCCCGGGGACGGTGAAGCACCGCCCACCGCGCCCATGGCAGCTGTGATGCGGCGCAACTATGCATAAAGCGTCATCACATCGTCACGTGGGAAAAAAAGAAAACACAACAAAAGGCAAAGCCTAGGAATGGGGAAAGCTCCGTCCAGACATGCGCAGACCGACGACAACACGTCAGGTCCGAACGCAAAGCAGGAAGTAAGTGGTAGCAGCCAATAAGGAAAAACTATGAAAAATAAATAACCAAAAAATAAAAAACAAAGACTTGCTTGCAAAAGCAAGTCAGTGGAATATCTAATAACTCCTGGGGGGGGAGGGGAACAATATCATGTACTCTATCCTCAAGGGAAGGGAGACAGGGGAGATATAACATGAACGTATGAAAAGAGGGGGCCCTGAACCCCCACTGCACGGCGCCCACCACAGCGCAAAAAATAACCCTATGGGGTGCATCATGCAACGGGGGTCCACCGACGCAGGAAGGCGACCATGCGAGTGGGCACCGGCCGGGCCGACACCAGGGCTGCCTGGTACAGCAACCACCCAATACAGGCCGCCAAAAAACAAGGCCCCCCTGGGATAATAGATCCCGAGGGCCCCAACTGCGCCAGGCGGGACCAGAAGGGACCAGTATAGGTGACAACCCGGATGCCAGTCGCCAACCACGCCTCCAGCAGAAGGTAATCCAACACCAGGGAACAAAAAGGACAGGTGGAATACAAATCCTAAAGGATGAAGATTAACAAATCATAACATATAAGTGGCAGAGCAGTATTGCATACAGAAAAACATACATATTGGTATGGATAACAAATGCTGCATGATGACAATAAAAAAAAAAAAAAAAACTTCATCATGAATGAAGTGACAAGTAAGAACCACATGTATCAGAGGCCACACCAAGGTCCGCAAGCCAGTGGGACTCCTGCTGTAGAAGGACCTTCTTCCAGTCCCCACCCCGCAGACTAGGGTGTATCCTGTCTAGGATCAAAAGCTCAAGCTCAAGGACTTGAGCTTGAGCGGGAGATCTGGATTGGCCTTCTTCATAGACGTGATATGTCTTGAAGCTCGTAGATGAAATTTCAGCTTGGTCTTGCCAACATAGAATTGTTGACACTGGCAGGTAAGGAGGTATACCACCCTCTCGGTTTTGCAATTGAAAAAGTGGTGGGGTCTATATGGTCGTCCATTGGGAAGAATTGTGTCCAGTCTGGTATTCATATACCGACATATAGAACATCCACCACAAGTGAATGTTCCCATTATCTTACAGGGATCACCTCGAAAATCTCCAGTGAATTCACTTTGGACCAACTGGTCCTTCAGTGAACTCACGCGTTGATAAGTGATCATCTGATATTCCGATAAATGAGGGCGCAATGTGGGATCTGCATATAGCAAGTGCCAAAATTTATTGAAAATGGACTTGACTGACTGATGCTGATTACTAAATCTTGTAATCATCCTGACCACTGAGGAATCATCAGTTCTCCTTCGATGGCCGAATAATAACTCACGTCTTGTTTGTACATTGGCTCACTTAAATGCTTTCTTTAGGATTGAGTGAGAGTAACCTCTCAGTAGGAGCCTATCTCTGAGGGCAGCAGCTTCCTGTAAGAAAGACTCTTGGTTTGAACAATTATGTTTTAGCCTCAAATATTGGCTATATTGGATAGCACGAATGAGAGGCTGGGGGTGTGCACTGGAGGCATGCAGTATTGTGTTTCCTGCTGTGGATTTTCGAAAAAGACCGCTGGAAAGACTGCCGTCCTGATTTTTTGTTATGATGGTATCCAAAACCGTGACACTCGTCTCACTATAAAAAAAAGTAAAATTTAAGTTAAATGCATTCTGCTGCATCATATGCATGCATTCCTGCAGCTCGACCACTAATCCTTCCCATAATACCAAAATGTCATCAATATAGCGGAACCATGCCGCCACATGCTGAGTATAAGATTTCATGGATTCGTCAGTTAGAAAAGACTGTTCCCATTCCCCCAGGTACAGATTGGAGTACGATGGGGCACATGAGGTCCCCATCGCAACACCCTGTACCTGCAGGAAATGGAAGCCATCGAAGGAGAAAACATTGTGATGGAGTATGAATTCCAGTGCCATGAGGATAAATTCGCAAGATTTTTTGTCATCCCTGTGTGTCTGTGTGATAACATGCCGAATTGCGGGCAGCCCTAAATGATGGAGAATGGAGCTGTACAAGGCCTCTATGTCGATAGCTACTAACAAGGATTGTTGCGATACATGAAGACCCTCCAAATTTTGTAGGAGGTGAACAGTATCTTATACAAACGAAGGTACATTTACAACGAAAGGTTTTAGGTAAGCGTCGACATAAAGGCTAAGGTGTTCTGTAATGGCCCCATTACCCGATACTATAGATCTCCTAGAAGGGGACAATAGATTCTTGTGCACTTTGGGGAGACAGTAAAAGGTCAGGATCTTGGGATATGGTATAAACCGATTTCTAGAGCAAGTATTTCTTGACTTGAAACTCAATTTTATGCCCTAGTAGACGGAGCATTCTCCCAGGGTATTATAGATCAAGGCACCTGGGAATTCCTGCACATTAAATATCCCAAGATCCCGACCTTTTACTTTTACTTTTGGGTGGATCAGTGTGCATAAGGGGGGACCAGTTATCCACCTCAGTCTCCGTTTGGACATTGGGGTGATACTTTTCCTGGCGTAACTGTCGCCGCGATCCCGGCAGTGGGACACCAATTTTGATGTGTTTGGGTATGTGTTCCCTCTATATGATCACTATGCCGTTCACTCTGTGATACAATAGCAACTGTACTGTACTGTTTATATAGAATTATTGATATACTCTTGTGTTTTTTTCTAAATTTGTTTTTATTATACAGTGTGATTCTTCTCCACAAATTGGCCATGACGAAGGGACGCCTTATCAAGTCCCGAAACGCATAGGGTTGTGTTGAAGACTTCATAAGCATTATCACCATTTCATATCACTGCTTTTAATGGTGTCACATTTTGTACAAATTTCCACATATATTGCTGTTTTTGTATATTTTTGCTTATATCAATAAATTTGTTTTTATTAAACTTTAGCGTTGCCGTTGAAGTCCCATTGACCTTTGGGGGTATTCTTATTTCCTTCACAGCTGAGATCAGTCCCAATTGCTGCCCCTCTACACCTGAGATGAGTCCCAATTCCTGTACCTTCACAGCTGAGATCAGTCCCAATTCCTTCCCCTTCAAACCTGAGATCAGACCCAATTGCTGCCCCTTCACAACTGAGATCAGTCCCAATTCCTGTACCTTCACACCTGAGATCAGTCCAAATTCCTACATCTTCACACCTGAGATAAGTCCCAATTCCTTCCCCTTAACACCTGAGATCAGTCCCAAATGCTGTCCCTTCATAATTGAGACCAGTCCAAATTCCTGTACCTTCAAAGCTGAGATCGGTCCCAATTATTTCCCCTTCACACTTGAGATCAGTCCCTATTGCTGCCCCTTCCCAACTGAGATCAGTCCCAATTCCTGTTCCTTCACAGCTGAGATCAGTCCCAATTGCTGCCCCTTCACACCTGCTATGAGTTTAAAATGCTTCCCCTTCACATCTGAGCATAGGTGTGCGCAGCCTATTGCATTAGGGTGTGCAGCCCAAAGCTCCAACCCATATGCGTTTGACATATTTACCAGCCTCTTCCCTGCTCTCCATCCTTAAACAATGGGAGGAAGGAGGAGCAAGGGAGCACATGGGAGACCTGGACAACTGAAGGAAAAGGAACAGGGAAATGAGGGGTGGCATATTTTAGTACTGATCCCCTATATTTTGTGGCAAATGAATGTTGACAAAAGGGAGAGGAGAAGCCTACTTTCAGCTGCTGCAGGAGGAAAATACAGATCGGTTCCACTAAATTCCACCCACGCCACCACTCCTGTCCAGGTTCTGAGGGTCGGCAAGGAAGGGTTGTGGTTTACCTGTCACTAGGGATGAGCTTCGAGTTCGAGTCGAACTCATGTTCGACTCGAACATCAGCTGTTCGCAAGTTCGCCGAACAGCGAACAATTTGGGGTGTTCGCGGCAAATTCGAATGCCGCGGAACACCCTTTAAAAGTCTATGGGAGAAATCAAAAGTGCTAATTTTAAAGGCTTATATGCAAGTTATTGTCATAAAAAGTGTTTGGGGACCTGGATCCTGCCCCAGGGGACATGGATCAATGCAAAAAAAAGTTTTAAAAACGGCCGTTTTTTCAGGAGCAGTGATTTTAATAATGCTTAAAGTCAAACAATAAAAGTGTAATATCCCTTTAAATTTCATAGCTGGGGGGTGTCTATAGTATGCCTGTAAAGGGGCGCATGTTTCCCGTGTTTAGAACAGTCTGACAGCAAAATGACATTTCAAAGGAAAAAAGTCATTTAAAACTACTCGCATCTACTGCATTGCCGGTTCGACAATACACATAAAAGTTCATTGATAAAAATGGCATGGGAATTCCCCACAGGGGAACCCCGAACCAAAATTAAAAAAAAAAAAAAATGATGTGGGGGTCCCCCTAAATTCCATACCAGGCCCTTCAGGTCTGGTATGGATATAAAGGGAAACCCCAGCCAAAATTTAAAAAAAAAATGATGTGGGGGTCCCCCTAAATTCCATACCAGACCCTTCAGGTCTGGTATGGATTTTAAGGGGAACCGCGTGCCAAAATTTAAAAAAAAAACGGCGTGGGGTCCCCCCAAAAATCCATACCAGACCCTTATCCGAGCACGCAACCTGGCAGGCAGCAGGAAAAGAGGGATGGACGAGAGAGCGCCCCCCCCTCCTGAACTGTACCAGGCCACATGCCCTCAACATTGGGAGGGTGCTTTGGGGTAGCCCCCAAAACACCTTGTCCCCATGTTGATGAGGACAAGGGCCTCATCCCCACAACCCTGGCCGGTGGTTGTGGGGGTCTACGGGTGGGGGGCTTATCGGAATCTGGAACCCCCCTTTAACAAGGGGACCCTCAGATCCTGGCCCCTCCTGTGTGAAATGGTAAGGGGGTATTTGTACCCCTACCATTTCACTAAAAAACTGTTAAAAATGTTAAAAATGACAAGAGACAGTTTTTGACAATTCCTTTATTTAAATGCTTCTTCTTTCTTCTATCTTCCTTCATCTTCTTCTTCTTCTGGTTCTTCTGGATCTTCTGGTTCTTCCTCCGGTGTTCTCGTCCAGCATCTCCTCCGCGGCGTCTTCTATCTTCTTCTCCTCAGGCCGCACCCATGGCACGGGAGGAGGCTCCCGCTCTTCTCTTCATCTTCTTCTCTTCTTCTCTTCTTCTCTTCTTCATCTTCTTCTCCGGGCCGCTCCGCACCCATGCTGGCATGGTGGGAGGCTCCCACTGTGTGACGCGTCTCCTCTTCTGACGGTTCTTAAATAATGGGGGCGGGGCCACCCAGTGACCCGCCCCCTCTGACGCACGGGACATGACAGGACTTCCCTGTGGCATTCCCCATGATGTCATAGGGAAGTCCCGTCAAGTCACCGTGTGTCAGAGGGGGGGCGGGGTCACCGTGGGCCCCCCCGTTATTTAGGAACCGTCAGAGGAGGAGACGCGTCACACAGCGGGAGCCTCCCTCCATGCCAGTATGGATGCGGAGCAGCCCGGAGAAGAAGATGAAGAAGAGAAGAAGAGAAGAAGATGAAGAAGAGAAGAAGATGAAGAGAAGAGCGGGAGCCTCCCCCATGCCATGGGTGCTGAGCGGCCCGAGGAGAAGAAGATAGAAGACGCCGCGGAGAAGATGCTGGACGAAAACACCGGAGGAAGAACCAGAAGAGCCAGAAGAACCAGAAGAAGAAGAAGATGAAGGAAGACAGAAGAAAGAAGAAGCATTTAAATAAAGGACTTGTCAAAAACTGTTTCTTGTCATTTTTAACATTTTTGACAGTTTTTTAGTGAAATGGTAGGGGTACAAATACCCCCTTACTATTTCAAACGGGGGGGGCGGGATCTGGGGGTCCCCTTGTTAAAGGGGGCTTCCAGATTCAGATAAGCCCCCCTCCCGCAGACCCCCACAACCACCAGCCAGGGTTGTGGGGATGAGGCCCTTGTCCTCATCAACATGGGGACAAGGTGTTTTGGGGGGCTACCCCAAAGCACCCTCCCAATGTTGAGGGCATGTGGCCTGGTACGGTTCAGGAGGGGGGGCACTCTCTTGTCCCCCCCTCTTTTCCTGCGGCCTGCCAGGTTGCGTGCTCAGATAAGGGTCTGGTATGGATTTTTGGGGGGACCCCACGCCGTTCTTTTTTTTTTAATTTTGGCACTGGGTTCCCCTTAAAATCCATACCAGACCTGAAGGGTCTGGTATGGAATTTAGGGGTACCCCCACGTCATTTTTAAAAAAAATTTTGGCCGGGGGTTCCCCTTAATATCCATACCAGACCTGAAGGGCCTGGTATGGAATTTAGGGGGACCCCCACATCATTTTTTTTAAATTTTGGTTTGGGGTTCCCCTGTGGGGAATTCCCATGCCGTTTTTATCAATGAACTTTTATGTGTATTGTCGGCCCGGCAATGCAATAGCCGCGAGTAGTTTTAAATGACTTTTTTTCCTTTGAAATGTCATTTTGCTTTCAGACTGTTCTAAACATGGGAAACATGCGCCCCTTTACATGCATACTATAGACACCCCCCAGCTACAAAATTTAAAGGGATATTACACTTTTATTGTTTGACTTTAAGCATTATTAAAATCACTGCTCCTGAAAAAACGACCGTTTTTAAAACTTTTTTTTGCATTGATCCATGTCCCCTGGGGCAGGACCCAGGTCCCCAAACACTTTTTATGACAATAACTTGCATATAAGCCTTTAAAATTAGCACTTTTGATTATTCATGTTCGTGTCCCATAGACTTTAACGGTGTTCGCGTGTTCAAACGAACTTTTTTCCTGTTCGCATGTTCTGGTGTGAACCGAACAGGGGGGTGTTCGGCTCATCCCTACCTGTCACCTGCCCATCATTGACAGGTTGCCAACCCCAGGATTAGGGTGTGCCCAGGCACACCTGGCATACCCCTTGCACACGCCTATGCATCTGAGATCAGTCCCAATTTCTGCCCCTCCACACCTTAGATCAGTCGTTATTGCTGCCCCTTCACAAATGAGATCATTCCCAATTTCTTTCCCTTCACACCTGAGATCATTCCCAATTCCTTTCCCTTCACACCTGAGATCAGTCTCAATTGCTGCCCCTTCACACCTAAGATACGTCCCATTTCCTGTACCTTCACATCTGAGATCAGTCCCAATTCCTTCCCCTTCACACCTGAGATCAGTCCCAATTTCTGCCCCTTCACACCTGAGATTAGTGCCAATTGCTGCTCATTCACAACTAAGATCAGTCCCAATTCCTGTACCTTCCCATCTGAGATCATTCCCAATTCCTTCCCCTTCACACCTGAGATCAGTCCCAAATCCTGTACCTTCACTCCTGAGATCAGTCTGAATTCCTTCCCCTTCTCATCTGAGATCAGTCCCAATTCCTTCCCCTCAACACCAGAGATCAGTCCCAATTCCTTCCCCTTCACACCTGAGTTCAGTCCCAATTGCTGTCCCTTCACACCTAAGATAAGTCCCAATTCCTGTACCTTCAAATCAGGATTGAAGGTACAGGAATTGATACTGATCTCAGGTGTGCGGTGTGCAGGGAAAGGAATTGGTACTGATCTCAGGTTTGAAGGTACAGGAATTGGGACTGATCTCAGGTTATGAAGGGGCAGCATTTGGGACTGATCTTAGGTGTGAAGTGGAAGCAATTGAGACTAATCTCAGGAGTGAAGGTACAGGAATTGGTAATGATCTCAGGTGTGAAGGGGAAGCAATTGGGACTGATCTTAGGTGTGAAGGGGCAGCAATTTGGACTGATCTCAGGTGTGAAGGGGCAGCAATTTGGACTGATCTCAGGTGTGAAGGGGCAGCAATTGGGACTGATCTCAGTTGTGAAGGGGAAGGAATTGGGACTTATCTCATGTGTGAAGGGATGGGAATTTGGACTTATCTCAGATGTGAAGGGGCAGGAATTGGGACTTATCTCAGGCGTGAAGGGGAAGGAATTGCAACTTATCTCAGGTGTGAAGGTACAGGAATTTGGACTGATCTCAGTTGTGAAGGGGCAGCAATGGGACTGATCGTAGGGTGAAGGTACAGGAATTGGGACTGATCTCAGTTGTGAAGGGACAGCAATTGGGACTGATCTCAGGTTTGAAGTTGAAGGAATTGGGACTGATCTCAGCTGTGAAATTACAGGAATTTGGACCAATCTCACCTGTGAAGGGGCAGCAATTTGGACTGATCCCAGGTGTAAAGGGGAAGGAATTGGGACTTATCTCAGGTGTCCCTTTAAAACTCCTAAATTAGTGATTACAAAGACAGTTGTAAAGCATTACTCACAAAGCCAGTTATTAATCATTGCTCACAGAGCCAGTTATAAAGAAGTATTGCTTTATAAATTACTTTATAACTGGCTTGGCAGTACTTAAAAATACATTTATTAAGCATTGCTCACAAAGCCAGGTAAAAAGCATTGCTCACAAAGCCAGATATACAGTTAATCAGTACTCGATTTTGTAACTGACTTTGTAAGAAATGCATTATATCTGGCTTAGTGAGCAATACTTTATAACTGGCTTTGTGAAAAATGCTGTATAAATGATTTTGCAGTACTCACAAAGCCAGTTATAAGCATTCCTCACAAAGCCAGATATAATGCATTTCTTACAGTCCAGAGTGGACAGAAGTGGACAGGAGTGTACAGTACAATGCAGGCAGTAGGGTACAGTACAAGGCAGGCAGGAGGGCACAATATAGAGTGGGCTGGTGGGAACAGTGCAGGGCAGGCAGGTGGGTACAGTGCAGGGCAGGCAGGTGGACGCAGTACAGGGTGGGCAGGTGTGTGCAGTGCAGGGCAGGCAGATGGGCACAGTGCAGGGCGGGCAGATGAATGCAGTGCAGGGCAAGCAGGTGGGAGCAGTGCAGTTCAGTCAGGTGGATACAGTTCAGTTCGGGAAGGTGGACGCAGTGCAGTTTGGGCAGGTGGATGCAGTGCAATTTGGGCACATGGACGCAGTGCAGTTCGGGCAGGTGGACGCAGTGCAGTATGGGAAGGAGGGCGCAATGCAAGACGGGCAGGAGGGTGAAGTGCAGAGTGGGCAGTAATGTATAATACAGCACTGTTCTGACAAGATGGGGGGATGGAGGAAGAAGAATACAGCAGAGCCTGCACCTCCTCCAAGCTCTCTTCTGTTTGCTGCTGTCACTTCTGTCCCAACTTTACTGTTCACTGTAGGAGTTTATTGCCAGGCTGCCACCACCCCGATCAACCCTCCCCTTGTCCTGGACCTGAGCATTCTTTTCTGCTCAGGCACGGTCTGTGTCTTTCTGCTGACCTTATACCGGGGGAGCATTCCATCAGGAAACTAAGGATGTAGAGCTTTGTGACCTTGGAATGTACAGTTTATCCAGGAGTGGGGTGACCATCTGCAGGGCAATGGCATCCAGAACTCCTGCGTGCAGCTCCAGGTGCTCTGCTCTCATGCCTTTCTGCTGAGGGGGAAGAGATAACACACACATATCTGTCACTTGTCCACTCAGCCCCGCCGGTATGTTCTCTGCAAGCAGTGGGGGAGTGGACCCCTCTCTTTGTGCACTTTGAGCTGCATTAGGCAGAGGCGGGGAAAAAATTCCAGGCTTCCAAGATTTTTAACCACAGCCCCCTCTTGCCACCTGTAATGATGCCACTGCTTACACAACCTGTTAAAAACCCCATCGACAGCCATCATTGTCTCCCCTTCAGTTTGAGCCAGTCACGTGGCTACTTAGGGAGAGGATTGCTCAAAGACAACAGGTGCACGCTCAGAATACAGAAGCCTGGCCATGAGCCAGCTGATAAAAGACTGCCGCTACCACTTAGTACTGTGCTGTCTGACCCCAGGGCATCCAACTCCCTCACTGCACAGATGGATGAGAGATGCTAGAAGAGAGGTGGGCTTCTCTTATACAGCTGCTGAATTAGACTGGCTTTTATGTGAGGGAGGTGGTTTTCCAGGATCGCTCTGACGTGCCATCCAAGTCTGACACACATGCCAGAAGAAAGATTTTTTGTCAGTTAATTTTATCAAAAGAAATTCTTCATGACACCCAAGGTCTCATATGACTCATGAGACAGGATCCATTGTCCATGACCGTAGGGGCTCTTCACCATGAGATCCAATTCCAAGTGATTTACTCACCTAAGTTTCCACTGGTTATTGGTTATTTTTGGTTACAGAGGCACAACCCCTCTTTTGATTGGCTCTGTGCTGAGGTTCTCTCCTGGTCACCACAATGCAGTGAAACATGCTTCCGGAGGGTAGCCAAGATCCTGTGTACGTCTTCACTCTGACTTTAGTGATGTCTTTGACAATGGTCATGCTGGTAGTTTGCCTCCGCATCATCAGTATGATTGCGCAATTGGCCTTCAACCTGGTGCCACTCCCCCTCGTGGCAGGGTTTACCCTTTGTCGGTCTTGGAGGATAAAGCCATGGAGGTGTATGTTGCAGACGCACTTTCTCGGGGTTTCATCAGCAAATCCTCGTCTCCTGCTGGTGCTGGTTTCTTCTTTGTGAAGAAGAGGAGCGGAGAACTGAGACCTTGTATTGATTATAGGGGTCTCAATCGTTTCACGATTAAGAATGCCTACCCGATCCCGTTAATTACAGAGTTATTTGACCGGCTCAAGGGAGCAACAGTTTTCACTAAGCTTGATCTGAGAGAGGCTTACAATCTTGTGAGGATTAAGGAGGGCGACGAGTGGAAAACTGTGTTTAATACCAGAACAGGCCATTTTGGCCTTTGTAACGCCCCGGCAGTTTTCCAGGAATTTATTAACGATGTCCTCCGAGATTTGTTGTAGTTATGTGTGGTGGTTTATCTCGATGATATCCTCATATTTTCCAAGTCCCTGGAGAGCCACTACACAGAAGTCTGTCGTGTGCTTCATAAATTAAGAGAGAGCAATCTCTAATGTAAATTGGAGAAGTGTGAGTTCCATCAGGAACAGGTTAAATTCCTGGGCTGTCATTTCCACTGCTGGTTTTTCGATGGACCCAGAGAAACTTTCAGCAGTCCTACAGTGGCCTCGACCCATGGGGTTACGTCCTCTGCAGCATTTCCTGGGTTTTGCCAACTATTATCGGAAGTTTTTTCATAACGTCTCGTCTCTGGTCAAGCCCCTGACCGATATGACCAGAAAGAACGGTAACCCACAGAGTTGGTCCCCGGAGTCCATTAAGGCCTTTGAAAGTCTCAAGGCTGCCTTTGTTTCTGCTCCTGTGTTGGCACATCCTGATCCTACATTACCTTTTATCCTTGAGGTTGATGCTTCTGAGACTGGTGTTGGCGCCCTTCTGTCTCAACGTCCTACCTCTGAGAGTGCTATGCATCTTTGTGGCTACTTTTCCAAGAAATTGTCACTTGCCGAGTGCAATTACGAGATTGGTGAAAGAGAGCTGTTGACAATCATTTTAGCCCTGAAAGAATGGAGACATCTCCTCGAAGGTACCACTGTGCTGGTTCTCATTCTTACTGAGCATAAGAATCTCACATTCTTGTCTGAGGCTAAACGCCTCTCTCCCAGAAGGGCGCGATGGGCTCTTTTCTTGTCAAGTTTCAATTACATTGTCTCATTCTTACCCCGGTACTAAGAATGTAAAGGCTGAAGCCTTGTCACAACAATTTTCCTCCACTTTCAAGTTGGAGTCAGTTCCAGTACCTATGATTCCTCCTGGTCATATTCTGGCTACAGTTTGCACCAGTCTTACTTCTCCTTTGGGTGACAAAATTCTTGCTGCTCAGGTTGATGCTCCTCCTGAGAAACCTTGTGACAGCTGCTTTGTCCCAGAGTGCCTCCGTACTGCCATGCTCCAGACTTACCATTCTCCCAAGGCAGCTGGCCACCCTGGTAAGAATCAACTCGTTTGGGCCATTTCCCAACAATTCTGGTTGCCTAGCCTACGTGCTGATGTAACTGCCTTCGTAGCTGCCTGTTCCGTGTGCGTTTAGAGTAAGACTCCCTGACACCTTCCAATGGGCCTCCTACAACACATACCCAATGGAGAGAGGCCCTGGACCCAACTGTCTATGGATTTCATTGTGGAATTGCCCAACTCCCAAGGCAGCACAGTTATCCTTATCCTTACGGTGACCGGTTCTCAAAGATGTGTCATTGTATTCCACTTAAGAAGTTGCCCACTTCTGAAGAACTGGTTTCCATTTTGCTCGGGAGATCTTTCGCTTACAAGGGCTACCCAAGGTAATTGTCTGGGGCAGGGGTAGTCAGTTTGTGTCCCGGTTCTGGCAAGCTTTTTGTGCACAGCTGGGAATTCAGCTTGCTTTCTCCTCTGCATATCACCCGCAGTCTAATGGGGCCGCAGAACAAGCAAATCAGTCCTTGGAGCAATTCCTACGTTGCTATATTTCTGACCATCACAACAACTGGTCAGACCTATTACCAGGGGCAGAGTTTGCACACAACAGTGCCTTGAATTCTGCTTCCTGATTGTCTCCATTTATGGCGAATTATGGTTTCCAACCTTCCATCTTGCCTGACTTTTTTTTTCCGCAGGGTATTCCTGCGCTAGAGGAGCATCTCCGTGGTCTTCGTTCCACTTAGGCACAAGTCCAGTAGGTTTTGTGTCATGCTAATGATAGGTACAGACTCCATGCTGACTGCAGACGCCTGCCTGCACCTTCCTACCAGGTTGGGGACATGGTCTGGCTGTCATCTCGCAACCTCCGACTTCGTGTTCCCTCACTGAAGTTCGCACCTCAGTTTTTTGGGCCTTTCCGTATCCTTCCTCCTAGTATGCGCATCTCAAATGTGTTTCATGTCTCCTTATTGAAACCATTGGTCTGCAACTGCTTTAAAGCTCACTTCATTCCTGCCTTCGCCTTGGTCACATCACAAGAAACCATCTCCTGCGTTCCTGTTTAAAGAGTGGATTTGCTGACATCCCTTCTGACTCCTTATCCTGCTTGCTGTTCCTCTACTTGGATCCCTGACTTCTGACCTTGCTGATTACCAGATCTGGTTACTAAACTCTGGCTTGGCTGATTACCCGATCTGGTTACTGAGCTCTGGCTTGGCTGACTACCCGATCCGGTTACTGGACTCTGGCTATGCTTTGACTATGCTTACTCTATTTACCTTTTTATTAATAAACGAGTGTGATTTTACTGTACTTCTGTCTCGGTCTGGTTCATGGTTTCTGACACATTGTTTGTACAGTATGCAGGTGTTGAGTATTATACTCTGTATTCCTTCAGTTAACCTTTGATTGTTCCTTTCCCTGTACAATAGATAGATTGCCGTGTATTAGTTTAGACCTTCTTACTACTTACCAAAACATTTTTATTATTGTGTTAAAGCTTTCACTCATGGTCAAAGAACTCTCATTTAACCCAAATCATATCTGAGAGATATTAAATGTCAAATATAACTTACCAGTAACAGCCTAAATATGACTACATTGCTATACTTGGGTAATGATGTCACCACTATCACTGCCCCTAGCCTTATATTGCAAATAACAGCTCAGGGAGCTGTTATTTTCAGCAAGTGGCATTTTTGCATTTGGTCATCTGTTTGTTTCTTTCTTGGGCATCATTGTGATGAACATGGATATATGTTATGGTACTTTTATTTAATAAAATAATTGTAAAAACTGTTTTTGTTTTTTTATTACATTTTTTTAATTAGTAGGGGCACCATGTACTATAGGGGGTGTTATCTGTGTGCCCCTTATTGCTAAAGAGGGCTTCCAGATTCCAATATGCCCCACTACCCACAGCCTGCCAAAACCATTATGGTTCAAACCATTATGGTATGGTTCAAGAGTTGGGGATGCACACTACCTCCCCATGTCTGGATAAGGATCTGGTATAGAATTTTTGGGAGCCTGACACTTTTTTTGTGGGGTTCCCCTGTAAAATTAATTTAATGCCCCTCTGTTCTGGAATTAATTTTAGATTCAATGATTATTATTGAGGTCTTTAGAATTACAGAAGGATAAGATAAACTGTGACATAACCTGATATGCATTAGAACATGAATCAGGGGATTATTTTGAGTGGTTACATTGACATAACATAACATAAGTTACGTTTAAACTTGAACGTAAATATATGATTAATAATAATGGAGCGATAAGGATATTGTCCCTGCATCTAGACACCCCATCTGGGAGCAAGCTGTGTCATAGGATGAGGGACAATACGACCACTCTTTAACAGCAATTCAGGTTGTGCAATATATATCATTATGCTACGAAAGTTAGCAAGGAGAGGAAGAGAGATAAGAGGGGGGGGGGTAAGAAGGAAAGGGATAAGAGAGAGACGAGATGGGCAGGGGGCGGAGGGTTGGTACTATATAAGTTGGTTCTTGTGTAAGGTATTATGCATAAGATAAATTGTGTGTCCACAGTTGATTGTGACACACCAATGCCCCGTTCACACGGTCGGATTTTCCAACGGAAAATGTGTGATAGGACCTTGTTGTCGGAAATTCCGACAGTGTGTAGGCTCCATCACACATTTTCCATCGGATTTTCCGACACACAAAGTTTGAGAGCAGGATATAAAATTTTCCGACAACAAAATCCGTTTTAGGAAATTCCGATCGTGTGTACACAAATCCGACGGACAAAGTGCCACGCATGCTCAGAATAAATAAAGAGATGAAAGCTATTGGCCACTGCCCCGTTTATAGTCCCGACGTACGTGTTTTACGTCACCGCGTTTAGAATGATCGGATTTTCCGACAACTTTGTGTGACCGTGTATATGCAAGACAAGTTTGAGCCAACATCCGTCGGAAAAAACCCTAGGATTTTGTTGTCGGAATGTCCGAACAAAGTCCGACCGTGTGTATGGGGCATTAGGCCAAGATAATGTACAACATATCATTAAATGAGGCAGTAGTGTACGATGGTAAAGAAACCAGTAGGTACGGTAGTGCCCAGATGGGGAAATGCATAGATCCATGTTTCAAAGTTGTATAGTGCAAAGGGTGTGAGATAGCCAGAGATGCCATTGGCGTAGGAATTTCTCAAGCGTTAAATGGGCTTTGGCAAAGGCATATTCAAACTGGCCATGCACATTCAAGGAGAGTATTACATCCTTAATAGATGGTGCTCTTGCTGATTTCCAATTGCAGGCAATGGAGAATCTCGCAGCTATGAAGAAATGAGTGAGCAGGGCTGGAAATTTATAGGGCCACAAATCCATGCATAAGCCCAGAAGAGCTAGTTTGGGATCATTTGATGAGTCCATATTTGTTACTGTCAATATTATCCGGAAGACTTGAGTCCAAAAGGGTTGGATAATAGGACATTATACCAAAAATGACCACCAAATATGAAAGGCTGATCCAATAGAACCACATTTCCGCCAGCATAAAGGGAACTGGTCAGTATAGATCGAAGCCAGTTTTTGTGGGGTGTGGTACCAATGGTGCACAAGCTTTTGGAGGGATTCCCAGTGGGTGAACCAATGGGAGTATTTTAGAGGTAGAGTTTGTGCATCGGTGCCATTGTTTTAATGTGGTGGAGAGGAAAGGGAGTGTTCCCAGGGTAACATCGGTTTGGTTTTCTCTAGAGTCTGTGGGGTAGACAATAGAAGGTAAAAGGAGGATAGTCCTTTATGTAGATGTGGAGGAGATCCATAGATATTGAGGATGGAATCCATTAAGTCAGTTTTGTCAATTTGGATATGTTTTAGGGCGTGGCGTATTTGCAGATATAGGTAGAATGAGGAACGAGAGATGGGGAAGGATGAACATAGTTCCTGAAATGAGTAAAGCTGATTTCGGCTGTAGAGATGTCCAATTGTGTAGATTCCCATAGCTTCCCATGCGCGGGTGGATATGTGAGGCAAAAAAGGCGTTTAAGGCGATTTTTTGCAACGTGATGGAGAGTCGATGAGAGTGATCCATTGTTGGAGTCCAGACCATGAATGCGGCTGTGATTGTGTCCAGATAGCTCTTATAAGATTGTGGATGGAGGATGACTGCTCCCAAGCATGTTTTAGGGTCCCTCACTAGAGCCCTTCTTTTGATTTGGATCAAGGCTAAGGAGTCGTCAGGTTGCCAACACGGTCTCAATTGGTTTAGAATCGTGGCTTTGTAATATAATGCAATGTTGGGGACCCCTAGACCTGTGAGTTTTGTAGGTCTGAGGAGAGTTGCTGACTTGATCCTAGGACGTTTGTCCCACCAGATGAAAGTGTTTAAGATGATTTGTAGTTTCTTTAGGTGAGCTGAAAGAAAAGGTATTGTTAGGGACTGGAATACATATAAAATATGCAAAATACGCAATTCTTCCTGCCCATGATGGGGATGTGGTTTGAAGGGATGAGCTAAGTTGAGTTAGTTTGGTTATCAGGGTAGAGATGTTTTTGTGGAACAATTTTGAGCTAGGGGAGCCCACGAGAACTGCAAAACGGATGCAACAGCACTTTCATTGGATGAGGGTAGATTGATGGGGAGCATATGGCATTTATCATAGTTCAATTTATATAATAAGAGAGCACCAAAATGGTCAAGTAATTGGCAGAGGGGGGTAATGAATGTAGGGGGTCCGTTAGTTAGAGTATTACATCGTCTGCATAAAGGCCTATTTTATGGTGTATGTCTCCAACTTTTATTCCAAATATTTGAGGGTTGGTGTGAATATATTCAGCCAGTAGTTCCATAATGAGAGAAAATATAATAGGGGAGAGGGGGCCTTGTTCCATTTGTAATGGAGAATGGGGTTGAGAAGAATCCAGACGTCCAGACCTTAGCAGTAGGGCAAGTGTATAAAGTAGTGATGGCTGATAGAATTCGTCCCTGGAATCCAAACCTTTGCAGCACCTCAGTCATGTAGGACCAGTGTACTCTATTGAATGCTTTTTCAGCATCTAAAGGAATTAGTAAGGAAGGTATATTGTGGTGTTCAGCTCACTGGATGAGGTTGATGGAACATCTAGTGCCATCAGAGGTCTGACGGTCAGGAACGAAGCGTACTTGATTAGGGTAAATGAGGTATGGGGTGAATTGGGAGATATGATTGTTTAAGATTTTTGCGTAAAACTTGGTGTCTGAATTAAGAAGTGAGATAGGGTGATAGTTAGTGGGGTTATCAGAAGGTTTGCCTGGTTTGGATATTGTATCTGCTAGGTAGGGGGTCAAGCGATCAGTGAATTGTCTATAATATTCATTCACAAAACTATCAGGGCCAGGAGATTTATGTAGAGGAAGGGATTTAATGGCTTTGTCTACTTCAGCAGGGGTAATTGCAGAAGATTGGTCTGCAAGTTGGGAGTCTGTGATAGACAAAAGATTCATTGAGTTTAAAAAAAGGCGAAGAGCTTAAGGGACTGGGGTCTGGAATGTGGGTTAATCGCGTAGATTGTATAATGTGGAATAGAATTGACAAAACTGTCCGGCAATTTCTGATGGTTAAAGATCTTTCGGTCATTGTTGGTTCTTAAAAAGGGGGTCTTTGACACTACTGCTTTACGTTTGTGTTGTTTGGCTAAGAAAGCACCAGGTTTGTTGATTAATGCATAAAAGGAGAGGCAAAGTCTTTTGATATGGTAATCAAATGTGCGTTGGAAAAGTGTGCTATGTTGAGATCTTAGATTTTTCAATATAGTCGTAGTAGCATGATTAATTTGTTGTTTGTTTGTATTTCTAAGAGATGTATTTGAGAAGTAAATTGATTAATGGTGTGCATCCGTTGGCATTTCTCATGGGCTGCCAGTTTAATAAATATGCCTCTGATGAAGGCTTTATGACTGTTCCAGAGTGTCATGGGATCAGAAACTGAACCAGTGTTATTCACAAAGAAATTTTCATGGTCAGAATAAATCTGTTTCTGATATTCAGGCTTGGTGAGAAGAGTTGGGTTGAGTCTCCATAGACTCAACCCAAGTTGAGTATATAACTGTATAACTCTATATAACTATAACTCTGAGTATATAAGGGGTCCATATAGTGAACTTGGTGTTGAGTTATTCACTTTACGGTCAACACAGAGGACAAGGGGGCACTCTTTACGACTGGAGGAAAAGAGATTTCATCTCCAAATACGGAAAGGTTTCTTCACAGTAAGAGCTGTGAAAATGTGGAATAGACTCCCTCCAGAGGTGGTTCTGGCCAGCTCAGTAGATTGCTTTAAGAAAGGCCTGGATACTTTCCTAAATGTACATAATATAACTGGGTACTGACATTTATAGGTAAAGTTGATCCAGGGAAAATCCGATTGCCTCTCTGGGATCAGGAAGGAATTTTTTCCCCTGCTGTAGCAAATTGGAGCATGCTCTGCTGGGGTTTTTTGCCTTCCTCTGGATCAACTGTGGGTATAGTATTGGGTATATTGGATTGTACGTTTTTTTTTTTTTTTTTTTTATGGTTGGACTGGATGGACTTGTGTCTTTTTTCAACCTGACTAACTATGTAACTATGTAAGAGGGAGAGCCACTCAGTTATAGGTGTATGATCGGACCATGTGATCACTCCAATAGAGGTTGAGGTTACTTTTTGCAAAGTAAACTTGTCTTCCAGAAAGAGATCGATTGTTGAGGAACAGAAAGTAAAATCTCTCTCTCGTTGGCATGAATACACCTCCATGGATCAAAGAGATCCACTTCAGAGATAAGGGTTTGTAGTGAGGAAGGCAATCTATGGGTGAGACTAGTGGAGTCCATTTAGGGATTCCTGGACTGCATTGAAATCTCCACAGATTACTATAGGGTTAGTTTTATGAGGTTGTAGTCTGGAGAAAAGGGATTTCATAAAGGACTTTTGGTGGGTGTTTCGAGCATATGTTAACCAAGGTCATGCGGAAATTATTGGTTGTTGTGGTGATGATGAGAAATCTGCCATTGGGATCAGCATCCAAGGAGTGCAGTTGGAATGAGGCTATTTCATGGATGGTTATCATAACTTCTTTTTGTTTGGACATTTCGGGTGGGAACATTTTGGTGGTTTAGAGGCAGCAAAATGCATTTCTTGAATGCATATTATGTCATTTTTGGCAACAAGAGCCTCTTTTCATAGGAGAGATCATTTATAGGGACTATAACTATAGCATTTAAGGAAAGGATTTTAAGTGACATGGTGATGTATGAGGGAATGTAAATGTTTCAGGTGTTGATTAGTGGCAATGTGAGAGAGCTGACACTTGGAGGAACTATCAGGCCTTACGAGCCTGGAGTACCATACCTTACATTTGAGGGGGTGATGTGGAGGAAAGAAATCGTACCAGCCCATAAGAGGAAGGGAAGGAGGAGGGGAAGGGGGTAGGTAGGAAGAAAAAGTATAAAGACAAGTGTACATTCCTGTGTGCAAAGCACACTTGCAATCCAGGGAGGGGAGAGCAAAGAAGGATCAACAAAAAACAATGTAAACCGGTATATCAAACTTTACTGGTTTGAACATAGGAACCCAGCACGAGGAAACTGCGTAAGTAGCTAGGTATGCTACGGAGCCATTTCAGATCTAAGTGGTGGCAGGATTTAGGTGTTGTCTGCTTAGTACCATGCATCCGAGATGTCTTGTGGAAACCCAGCCTTAGAGGGGGTGGCGTCAGAGGGTAGGGATAAACCCCAGTTCTGCAGCTGCTTCAGGCATTGTTTGAGGTGATGGATAGTCATCAATTTGCCTTGGAACATTATTATAAGCTTTGTGGGGGATCCCCATTTGTAGGGGATATTACGTTCCCTCAGAACAGAGGTAACAGGAGCAAGCTCTTTGTGGTTTTGCACAATGGCTGCGGAGATATCTCTGAATATTTTCAAGGCTGTGTACGGTTCTGGGAATGCTGACATGTTTTTAGCAGACAGGAGTATACATTCCTTCACTTGGAAAAAATGGAGACGGGTTATCACATCTCTGGGTTTTTCCACCGATATATGTGGTGGTTTGAAGATATATGTGCCCTGTCAATAGTGAGGTTCATAGTCATGAGCGAAGGAACCAGAAGTTTAAAGAATTGTTGGAGATAGGAGGTCAACTCTGCAGGGGATATGTTCTCGGGGATGCCCCTGAATGTTCCTGTGAGAGCGGTCTTCTAAGTCCGCTAGCTTGGCATTGGCGCGTCATAATTCTTCCGTTTGATGCTTATGAGAATCCACCAGTTCATTATAGGCGGTGGCAAAATGACTCATTTGATGTTCAAGAGTATCTGTGCGATCGCCCAGGTCATCGATCTGAATTTGCATGTGAGACATTGATTTGTTCATGTCTTTCCTAAGGTCTCTTTGGAGATAGAGGAGCATATGTTTGAGTGCATTTTCAAATACAGGGTTATCAGTGGCGTGTAGTGCAGCTAATGTGTTAGCCTGTTCCTCTTCAGAGTCTGGGTCAATGTCAGCGTTAGGGGCTTGGTGGTAAGTCTGATGTTTTTTACTTACCTGCCCCTGGTGTAATGGAGAGGCATGTGGAGAGGATGCTGCCTTCTTGGTACTGTCTCTGGTGTGGGTGTCCCTCAAAGCAGAGCAGTCCATGTTTTCTGCAGCTGCTGCTGTTAGAGAGGCACGCTGTGGAGATGTCAGCGCTGCTCTGTTTAAAGCGCTGGCGCCATCTTGTCTGTCTCTGAGCTGTGGGAAGAATCTGTCAGTTTGCGGGGCTTATTTTTCCACTGTGTCATATTCGGAGGGGTCTGTGGGAGCTGTGCTGTCAGGCAGTATGCAAATGGAGAGGCTGTAGTTGGTATATCGGCTGTTCATTCCCCCGTGCTGTGAGAGAGGGAGACTTACGCGGCCATTTCCCTGAGCGGCCTGGAATTAATTTTATAGGGGGCCCCATAATTATAAGAGGAACCCCCACACATATTGCTTTTTTTTGTGGGGGTCCCCATTGACATCCATAGCAGACCTTCATTCAGAATAAGGGTTTGATATAGATGAAGAGAATCCCCAGGCATGTAAACACAGGATGCATGTGAATGATAAAGGGGACATAATACCCCTACTAATTCACTTAAAAAAAAGTGTAATTTTTTTATGTTTTAATAATATTTATTGAATATTTCAAAGCAAAAAAAAATACAAAGCTCCAGCGTTAGTATGTAAAACAGTCAATATTCTAAATAAGCATACCCGAATGAGATGCATTAAAAAATGAAAGAATAATATGGTTTTCTACCATATAATGGCATCTATTGGAGAGAGAAACAAAAGGAAAGGGAGTAGAAATAAGAAAGAAAAAGGAGAAAAAAGAAAGGAGCTATACAGTGAATAGGGATGAGCCGAACACCCCCCTGTTCGGTTCGCACCAGAACATGCGAACAGGAAAAAAGTTTGTTCGAACAAGCGAACACCGTTAAAGTCTATGGGACACGAACATGAATAATCAAAAGTGCTAATTTTAAAGGCTAATATGCAAGTTATTGTCATAAAAAGTGTTTGGGGACCTGGGTCCAGCCCCAGGGGACATGGATCAATGCAAAAAAAAGTTTTAAAAATGACCGTTTTTTCAGGAGCAGTGATTTTAATAATGCTTAAAGTCAAACAATAAAAGTGTAATATCCCTTTAAATTTCGTACCTGGGGGGTGTCTATAGTATGCCTGTAAAGGGGCGCATGTTTCCTGTGTTTAGAACAGTCCTACAGCAAAATGACATTTTGAAGGAAAAAACTCATTTAAAACTACCCGCGGCTATTGCATTGCCGACAATACACATAGAAGTTCATTGATAAAAATGGTATGGGAATTCCCCAAAGGGGAACCCCGAACCAAAATTAAAAAAAAAAATGACGTGGGAGTCCCCCTAAATTCCATACCAGGCCCTTCAGGTCTGGTATGGATATTAAGGGGAACCCCGGCCAAAATTTAAAAAAAAAAATGACGTGGGGTTCCCCCTAAATTCCATACCAGACCCTTCAGGTCTGGTATGGATTTTAAGGGGAACCCCGCGCCAAAAAAAAAAAAAAAAAAAAAAACGGCGTGGGGTCCCCCCAAGAATCCATACCAGACCCTTATCCAAGCACGCAACCTGGCAGGCCGCAGGAAAAGAGGGGGGGACGAGAGTGCGGCCCCCCTCCTGAACCGTACCAGGCCACATGCCCTCAACATTGGGAGGGTGCTTTGGGGTAGCCCCCCAAAACACCTTGTCCCCATGTTGATGAGGACAAGGGCCTCATCCCCACAACCCTGGCCGGTGGTTGTGGGGGTCTGCGGGCGGGGGGCTTATCGGAATCTGGAAGCCCCCTTTAGCAAGGGGACCCCCAGATCCTGGCCCCCCCTGTGTGAAATGGTAAGGGGGTACAAAAGTACCCCTACCATTTCACTAAAAAACTGTCAAAAATGTTAAAAATGACAAGAGACAGTTTTTGACAATTCCTTTATTTAAATACTTCTTCTTTCTTCTATCTTCCTTCATCTTCTGGTTCTTCTGGTTCTTCTGGCTCTTCTGGTTCTTCCTCCGGCGTTCTCGTCCAGCATCTCCTCCGCGGCATCTTCTATCTTCTTCTCCTCGGGCCGCTCCGCACCCATGGCATGGGGGGAGGCTCCCGCTCTTCTCTTCTTCTTCATCTTCTTCTCTTCTTCTCTTCTTCTCTTCTTCATTTTCTTCTCCGGGCCGCTCCGCATCCATGCTGGCATGAAGGGAGGCTCCCGCTGTGTGACGGCGCTCCTCGTCTGACAGTTCTTAAATAACGGGGGGCGGGGCCACCCGGTGACCCCGCCCCCCTCTGACGCACGGGACATGACGGGACTTCCCTGTGGCATTCCCCGTGACGTCACAGGGAAGTCCCGTCAAGTCACCGTGCGTCAGAGGGGGCGGGGTCACCGGGTGGCCCCGCCCCCCGTTATTTAAGAACTGTCAGACGAGGAGCGCCGTCACACAGCGGGAGCCTCCCGCCATGCTAGCTTGTGTGAGGAGCGGCCCGGAGAAGAAAATGAAGAAGAGAAGAAAAGAAGAAGAGAAGAAGATGAAGAAGAAGAGAAGAGCGGGAGCCTCCCCCCATGCCATGGGTGCGGAGCGGCCCGAGGAGAAGAAGATAGAAGACGCCGCGGAGGAGATGCTGGACGAGAACGCCGGAGGAAGAACCAGAAGAGCCAGAAGAACCAGAAGAACCAGAAGATGAAGGAAGAAAGAAGAAGAAGTATTTAAATAAAGGAATTGTCAAAAACTGTCTCTTGTCATTTTTAACATTTTTGACAGTTTTTTAGTGAAATGGTAGGGGTACTTTTGTACCCCCTTACCATTTCACACAGGGGGGGGCCGGGATCTGGGGGTCCCCTTGTTAAAGGGGGCTTCCAGATTCCGATAAGCCCCCCACCCGCAGACCCCCACAACCACCGGCCAGGGTTGTGGGGATGAGGCCCTTGTCCTCATCAACATGGGGACAAGGTGTTTTGGGGGGCTACCCCAAAGCACCCTCCCAATGTTGAGGGCATGTGGCCTGGTACGATTCAGGAGGGGGGGGCCGCACTCTCGTCCCCCCCTCTTTTCCTGCGGCCTGCCAGGTTGCGTGCTCGGATAAGGGTCTGGTATGGATTTTTGGGGGGACCCCACGCCGTTTTTTTTTTTTTTTTGGCGCGGGGTTCTCCTTAAAATCCATACCAGACCTGAAGGGTCTGGTATGGAATTTAGGGGGAACCCCACGTCATTTTTTTTTTTAAATTTTGGCCGGGGTTCCCCTTAATATCCATACCAGACCTGAAGGGCCTGGTATGGAATTTAGGGGGACTCCCACGTCATTTTTTTTTTTTAATTTTGGTTCGGGGTTCCCCTTTGGGGAATTCCCATGTCGTTTTTATCAATGAACTTCTATGTGTATTGTCGGCAATGCAATAGCCGCGGGTAGTTTTAAATGAGTTTTTTCCTTCAAAATGTCATTTTGCTGTCAGACTGTTCTAAACATGGGAAACATGCGCCCCTTTACAGGCATACTATAGACACCCCCCAGGTACGAAATTTAAAGGGATATTACACTTTTATTGTTTGACTTTAAGCATTATTAAAATCACTGCTCCTGAAAAAACGGCCGTTTTTAAAACTTTTTTTTGCATTGATCCATGTCCCCTGGGGCAGGACCCAGGTCCCCAAACACTTTTTATGACAATAACTTGCATATTAGCCTTTAAAATTAGCACTTTTGATTTCTCCCATAGACTTTTAAAGGGTGTTCCGCGGCATTCGAATTTGCCGCGAACACCCCAAATTGTTCGCTGTTCGGCGAACTTGCGAACAGCCAATGTTCGAGTCGAACATGAGTTCGACTCGAACTCGAAGCTCATCCCTAACAGTGAATAGTGATCCAGGGCTCCCAGATGTTATCAAACAAGGCCTGTTTATCAAGTAGTATTGCCCAGAGACGCTCATTTACTATAATCCAAGAGAACTTGGTTTTTACCAAGTCAAATGAAATTGTAGGGGAATTCCATGACCTGGCAATATAAATTCTGGCTGCCACAAAAATTAATGCTATAAGTCTTGTTCCCATTTGTCCAAATAGAACAACTTATTAGTACTATTAGTTAATATTGCATAGAGTGTAGATATATGACTGGTATGCCTATCAAAGGTCCTACAGAGATATTCCATTACCATGGAGGAAGTTAGATCAGAGACACTGCTTAGAGTTGTTAATAAATGCACAATCTGAGCATATCGATAAAAAGAGTTGGAAAGCTGATTATCAGGTCACCCGAGGCCAGGTGAAAGATGCACCCCTTTGGGGTCAGGAGTGCACCGCTGAGGTAGTGGAGCTCTACGTCTGACTGCTGCGGATGGAGCTCTGGGTGGTTCAGGAAAGCAGGTACTCTGGAGCACCAATACGGATTACACTGGAAGCTAGAGCATGAGATTTCCCAGGGTGAGGAATCTTAGAGCCAGCGGGTGTTCACCAGGGCCCCTGATGGTGGGGATGGACGCTGCAGCTCCCACTCATGGTAGACTACTGGAGGATAGAAAGGAAGCAGCAGACCGGGACAACAAGGATAGTCAGGAGATAAGCCAAAAGGTCAGGGCAACAAGCAAATAGGGATAGTCAAAGAATACGCCAAAGGTTGGGTTATGAAGCAGACGAGGACAGTCAAGAACAAGCCAAGGTCGTTAAATAGGATCAGACGTAGGACATACAGCAATGAGCACATGGAAGCCAAACAAACAATATTGATCTTAGCAAGGCCAGGCTTGCAGTGCACAGGTAATATTGTGTTCCCAATTAGGTGCTGGGGTGGAGCCATGCTTGAGGGAAGATTACTTAAGCATACAGGTGAACAGCGACTGGCCTCTAAGCTGAACACAACAGAAAGGTGAGAAAACAGACATGAACACTACTACACTGTCATGACAGTACCCCCCTCTTACGAGGCCTCCCCCTCCCCTGCTTGGGCCCAGGCTTGGAGGGAAACTCCAGATGAAACCTCCTCAAAAGACGAGGCTCAAAAACATCAGATGCAATGATCCAAGGCCTCTCCTCCTTTCCAATGCACGAGGTACTGAAGAATGCCTTTACAGAGCCGGGAATCCAGAATTTTTTCTAATCTCATCCTCCTGATTATCCTCAGAAACCAGGGCTGCGGTAGGGAGAGGACGAGAGAACTTATTGAGGACTAAAGGCTTTAGAAGGGAAACATGGAAGGAGTTAGAGATTTTGCGGCTTTTAGGAATCTGAAGTTTGAAACAAACCGGATTCAGTTTAGAAGTTATAATGTATGTACCAATAAATCTTGGGGCAAACTTTAGAGAAAGAACCCGGAGCTTGATGTTTCTGGTGGAAAGACAGACTTTGTCCCCTGGCTGTAGAGAAGGTGGTTTATGCCTGTGACAGTTGGCAAAACCTTTGAATTTGCCAGTGGCTGCCTGGAGGGAATCATGAATGTCACCCTAAATAGAATTGAATGATTTCTGAGTCATAGCTAAAGCTGGAATGTCTGGAGAACATATCATAGGAAGAGGGAGCTGAGCGTGTCTTCCACAAACTGTGAAAAAGGGTGTCTTCTGTGTCTTCTGAGAACTGGTGTTTACATGATTGTTGTGAGAGAATTCTGCCCACTGGAGTAGAAAGGACCAATTGCCATAATGAGAAGAGACTAAGGTGCGGAGAAAGGCCTTTAACTCCTGATTAACACTCTCAGTCTGTCAATTGAATTGAGTGTGGTAAGAAGAGGGAAAATCCAAGACAATGCAGAGGGATTTGCAAAAGGCTCTCCTAAAACGAGAAGTAAATTGAACACCCCTGTCGGAAACAATATGAGAAGGAACCCCATGGAGACGGATGATTTCTTGAACAAAAATTTGAATCAAAGCAGGAGCAGAAGGAAGACCAGGAAGGGGAACAAAATGAGCCATCTTGGAGAACTGATCTATTACCACTCAAATGACCGTATTATTCTCAGACAGTGGAAGATCGGTGATAAAATCCATGGCAATGTGAGACCAGGGCTCCTTAGGAATGGGCAAGGACACGAGAAGACCGGCAGGAGCTTGTGTAGAGGATTTAGACCAGGGATATGCAATTAGTGGACCTCCAGCTGTTACAGAACTACAAGTCCCATGAGGCATAGCAAGACCCTGACAGCCGCAAGCATGACACCCATAGGCAGAGGCGTGATGGGACTTGTAGTTTTGCAACAGCTGGAGGTCCGCTAATTGCACATCCCTGATTTAGACTGAACACAGACATGACAAGCCTTAACCTAGTCCGTGACATCTGAGTGGAGAGTAGGCCACCAGTAGTGGCGACTGATGAGCAGGAAGGATTGGAGGAACCCAGCATGACCTGCCACCTTGGAATCATGTCCCCAGTGAAGGATCTTAGCTCAGTGGGGACTAAGGTCTTGCCAGGAGGAATTTTTGACTCCAGGGTGGTGGAATGGGCAAAAATGCATGAGGTCGGAATGATCGGTTCAGGTTCAGGGGTGGGCTCCTCATCCAAAGTTTCAAATGACCTAGAGAGAGCATCTGTTGCAGGAACCAGGTTTGTACATGATCGTAAAATTAAAACGGGAGAAGAAAAGACTCCACCTGTCTGGGATTCAGTCATTTGGCAATCTGTAAGTACTGCAGATTTTTATGATCAGTGAAAATAGTTATAGGGTGAGGGGAACCCTCCAAGAGATGACGCCATTCCTCTACCAATAGCATAATTTTTCTCTGCCTGAGAAATGTTTTTGGAGAAGAAAGCACATGGTTGACGTTTCTTCTCAAAGGACTGAACAGCCCTCACCCCCATTGAAGAAGCATCCATTTCAACAAAAAATTGATCCCCAGGATTGGGTCTCCTCAAGAGAGGTCCAGAAACAAAGGCCTGTTTCAAATTGTGAAATGCAGAGACAGCTTCAGGGGACCATTCTCTCAGCCCTCTTGGTCAAGGCGATAATAGGCACAGCAATGGAAGAGTAATTCCTAATGAACTGCCTATAATAATTTGTGAACCCAAGAAAGCACGGTGTGGCCTTGAGGCTGGCAGGAAGAGGCCAGTTGGTAATGGCCGAGACCTTTCCAGGGTCCATACGAAGGCCCAAACAAAGTACAGTCCGGACATGGTTTCTGTGGACAAGCAGATTTTCTGAAAAGGTGAGAATGTCATCCAGATAGATGACAACAAATTGATACAGCAGATCCCTGAAAATTTTGTTGACAAAGTTTTGGAACACAGCTGGGGCAGTACACAAACCAAAAGGTATAACCAAGTATTCGTAATGCCCATCCCTAGTGTTAAACGCGGTTTTCCATTTGTCACCTTCCCGTATCTGGATCAGATTGTATGTGCCTCTGAGATCCAACTTGGTAAAAATAGAGGCACCTTTCAACCTGTCATATATTAAGTGTAAAGGGTATTCATTTTTGATTGTCACCGCATTTAAGCCTTGATAGTCAATGCAGGGTCTTAAGGTACCATATTTTTTGGCAACGAAAAAGAACCCTGCTCCTTGCGGCAGTGAGGATTTCCGGATGAACCCCCTCTCTAGATTCTCAGCGACATACTCTGACATGGTCTGGGTCTCTGGAATGGACAGAGGGTATGTACAGCTCCTGGGCAGAGTTGCTCTGGGAACAAGGTCAATAGCACAGTCAAAGGGCCTGTGAGGAGGAAGCACTTCACCTGATTTTTTGCAGAACACATCCCGGAAATCGCTATATGCAGTGGGAAGAGCAGAAGATACAGATGTGGTTGCAACCAGAAGTCTCTCATTTGGGGCAAGACAAGAAACAGGAGGGACCCCAAGCCAGGATCTGCCCAGAAATCCAGTACACACGTGCAGAGTGGAGCTGTAGCCAAAGAAGGTCCAATACGATGGGAGTTGAGGCCTTAGGTAGAATAAGGAAGGAGTCTGGAAGCAAATAGGGCCCCCTGGAAAAACAGTGCCATCAATTGCCGAGACCACCAGTGGCGTGGTGAGGGGTGAAAGAGTAAGCTTCATGGAAGATGCAGTTTTCCAGTCCATAAAATTCCCAGCAGCCCCAGAATCCAGATATGCCAAGACTGATTGAGGGGAAGCGCCTACATGAAGGAACACAGAACGAAGAAAATATAAAGGTGAAATTTCTTGGTCCAATACTCTATCTTCCAGATGTATTAGACCCTATGAAGCGAGCAGGAGTCACGAAAATGACCCCTGCCCCCACAATAGAGACACAGACCCAGAGTTCTGCACGTAGCACATTCATCAGGGATCAGCCTGGTCTGGCCCAGTTGCATAGGTTCCTTAGCTGGCAGAAGATGCTCCACGGGATGAAGGGAGGGGAGCTCAGGCTGACTAGGGACCAGGGAGTACTGGCATCTTTTTTCTAGGGACCTCTCCTGAAAGCGAATATCGATCTGGTTACACAAGGAGATGATATCTTCCAGACCGGCGGGGATGGTTCTTCCCGCTTATTCATCCTTCACTTGTTCAGAGAAGCCATGTAAAAGGTTGCAACTAAGGCCTCATTGTTCCTGCTCAACTCAGCTGTTAGTATACGAAACTGAAGGGCATACTGTCCCACTCTTGGCGAAGACGTAAAAGGGCACTGGCCACTTCAAGAAGTCAGACAGGCTAGAAACCACTAAATCATTATTCTCCCATGGGGGAGCAGCCCAGGCTAAAGCCTCCCTGTAGAGGAGGGAAATAATATATGCTACCTTAGCCTGATCAGATGAGAGGTTTTGAGGCTGGAGCTCAAAGTAAATGGTGCACTGGCTGAGTAACCCCCAGACTTTGGAGTCCCCAGAGAAACGGGACAAAGCTGGTAGTTGCAGCAAATTTGTGGCTGCGATTGTGACCGGAATAGGTACAGCTGCTAATTGTGATTGAGGTTGCTGAATCGAGGTTCCTAAGGAGACCTGAAGCTGCTCGAAGCGGGAAGCCAAATCCTGGAGAAATTGCATCACCTGACTCTGATTAGATTCCTGGGCTCAAGTCTGCCAACTATCATCAGCGGGTAGCGGCACATCAGCCGGGTCCATGGCTGATCAAACTGTCAGGTCACCTGAGGCCAGGTGACAGATGCACCCCATTGGGGTCAAGAGTGCACCAGCGAGGTAGTGGACCCTACGACTGACTGCTGTGGATGGAGCTCTGGGTGGTTCAGGAAAGCAGGTACTCTGGAGCACCAACACGGATCACACTGGGAGCTAGAGCATGAGATTTCCCAGGGCACGGAATCTAAGAGCCAGCAGGTGTTCACCAGGGCCTCTGATGGTGGGGATTAGGGATGAGCCAAACACCCCCCCCGGTTCGCTTTGCATCCAGAACATGCAAACAGGCAAAAAAAGTGTTCGAACATGCGAACACCGTTAAAGTCTGGGACACAAGCATGAATAATCAAAAGTGTTAAAGGGGGCTTCCAGATTCCGATAAGACCCCCGCCCGCAGACCCCCACAACCACCGGGCAAGGGTTGTGGGGATGAGGCCCTTCTCCCCATCAACATGGGGACAAGGTGCTTTGTGGGGCTACCCCAAAGCACCCTCCCAATGTTGAGGGCATGTGGCCTGGTACAGTTCAGTAGGGGGGAAGCTCTCTTGTCCCCCCTCTTTTCCTGTGGCCTGCCAGGTTGCGTGCTCGGATAAGGGTCTAGTATGGATTTTTGGGGGGACCCCACGACATTTTTTTTTTTTAATTTTGGTGCGGGGTTCCCCTTAAAATCCATACCAGAACTAAAGGGTCTGGTGTGGATTTTGAGGGGGACCCTCACGCCATTTTTTAAAAAATTTTGGCTGGGGTTCCCCTTAATATCCATACCAGACCGAAGGATACATTGATACACTGACCGAAGGATGCATTGATACATGTCCCATGTTACCTTTAGAAATGTAATTTTGCTTCCGAAAAAACGTCCGTTTTTAAAACTTTTTTTTGCATTGGTACATGTCCCCTGGGGCAGGACCCAGGTCCCCAAACACTTTTTATGACAATAACTTGCATATTAACCCTTAAAATTAGCACTTTTGATTTCTCCCATAGACAATTCACTATAGCAGACACCGCTATTACTTCATGACTTTTTTTCCCTTTAGAAATGTAATTTTGCTGTCAGACTATTCTAAACACGGGAAAAAAAGCGCCACTTTACAGGCATACTATAGACACCCCCCAGGTTCAAAATTTAAAGGAATATTTCACTTTTATTGTTTCACTTTAAGCTTTATTAAAATCATTGCTCCCGAAAAAACTTCCGTTTTTAAAACTTTTTTTTGCATTGATACATCTCCCCTGGGGCAGGACCCAGGTCCCCAAACACTTTTTATGACAATACCATGCATATAACCTTTAAAATTAGCACTTTTGATTTCTCCAATAGACTTTTAAAGGGTGTTCCCGTGGCTTTCGAATTTGACGCGAAAACCCCAAATTGTTCGCTGTTTGTTAGCGAACAGCCAATGTTCGAGTCAAACTCATGTTCGACCCGAACATAAAGCCCATCCCTAGTGGGGATGGACTTCGCTGCAGTCTGGCTCCAGATCGTGGACCCTAGGGTCTCCCAGCTCACGGTAGACTACTGGAGGTTAGAAAGGAAGCATCAGACTGGGACAACAAGGATAGCCAGGAGATAAGCCAAAAGGTCGGGGCAACAAGCATATAGGGATAGTCAAAGAACACGCAAAAGGGCGGGATATGAAGCAGACAAGGACAGTCAAGAACAAGCCAAGGTAGGTAAACAGGATCAGACGTACTGTAGGACACAAAGCAATGAGAACACGGAAGACAAACACACAATATTGATCAGCAAGGCTTAGCTTGCAGTGCACAGGTAATATAATGTTCCTAATTAGAGGCTGGGGTAGAGCCATGCTTGACGGAAGATTATTTAAGCATACAGGTGAACAGCGACTGGTCTCTAAGCTGAACACAACAGAAAGGTGAGCAAACAGATATGAACACTACTGCACGTCATGACATTGATATTTTGATATTGATATTTTTCCCCTAAGGATTGATTCAATAGGATACCTGTATGATCACAAATATCGGCTATGCATAAAACCTTTGTTCATCCACCACAGAAAAGTTTGGGGATTGAGACCCAGAGTGAAAGCATGGTTATGAACCAAGGGTGCTAATGGAGTGTGGGGGTTTTAAAACCGTGTGTGGTTGTCAATCTGTCCCATAAGTTTAGGGTAACAAGTTACATCCATCATCAAGTAACTTTTAGGTCAATCATGATGCCTACCACCCACTAACACATGTCTAAACCCAACAGCTTCTTGCCCACTACTGATAGCTCTAACAGATGACAGCTGATATATACAAAGGTGTGGGGTTGCCCAGGTGACATCATTGACCATATATGGATGTCATCAAATTCAATGGTGTCACTATGGGGGATATACTTCATACTTTTGTTCCTTGATTTTTGCATGTTATTCCCCCTTAAAATCCAAAACTGTCCTTTTTTTACATGGGGTCCCCCTTAAAGCTCATACATAAAGGGTCTGGTATAAATTGGGGGGAACTTTTTGTGCCTTTTGTGTGGGGGATCCGTTAACTTCTATAGTAGACCCTCATCTGGTTGGGTACAGATGAATGGAACACCAGCCATTTGTTTACAAGTAGAACAAAGTGTCTGGGAGAAGGCTGTAAACATTGCACATATGCACCATTTCACAGGAAAAGCCAGGGCATCCCTGGGCATATTTTTGTAATGTAATTTTGCATGTTTAATGTTTCACTTTAAGCATCACTAAAATCATGAAATAAGGGGTTTGGGAGCCTGGTCCCCAACCAGGGCTCACCAAAGAAAGAAGAGGAGCAAGTGGACTCTCTCAGTACAATGCAAAAAAGATACAATTGAATGTGTAGACAATCATATAACATTTTGAAAAGTTTATTAATACATAATACATGACAAAGAAAGTCAGTAGTAAATTAAAAACATAGGTGACTTGGTCATGGACAGTGTTTCAACTAGTCAGGAAAAACATCTGCAATTTAATCGACACAAGATCAATGACTATATAGTCAATCATGTACAAAATATATATACAGTTCAGCAAATTATATGTTTACACAAGGGGAGAAAAAGGATGTAAGGCTGCTTACCACAGTCCTGGTGTGCGCATGGCACAAGGTGTCACCAGTAGGGTCTCCCGCGGCGACTGGGGGAGAATAACAAGTCAAGGGACTGGAGTCTGTATGAAATAAAGTGCATAAGGTAGATGAACCAAAACTAGGTGACAAATGGAGGGGAAACTCAGGATGGTGAGGTGAGAGGGTGACTGAGTGAGAAAATTGAAATTGGGTGGTACGAAATAGTGGAAGGTTACCAAAAGGAATTGGTGGTTCAAGTTGTGGAAGTTTTCCCCCCTTCTCCTCTTTTCTCTCTTTTTCTTTTTCTTCCCTCTCTTTCCCTCATCCTCCCCCCTCTCCACACCCTCCCTTTCCCCTTTCTTCTTTGCCTTTTTTTCCCCTCCTTCTTTCCCCCCCATTTTCCCTCTTCTCTTCTTCTCCCCCCCCACTCCTTTTCTTCCTTTCTTTCCCTTCCCCTCCTTTTCATTAAGTCTTGGATGATGGTACAACCCTCGTTTTAACTTACATACTTATTGACACTGCTCTTATGCCGCATACACATGGCCGGACTTCCCGACAGAAAAAGTCCAATGGGAGCTTTCGGTCGGACATTCCAACCGTGTGTATGCCCCATCAGACTTTTTCTATCGGCATTTCTCAGATATAGAACATGTTCTAAACCTTTCCGTTGGAAATGCCGACGGAGTTTAGCCCGTTGGCAAGTCTGGCCGTGTAGAGCATTAGAGGCCACCCATATTTTTCTATCACTAAAATCATGGCTACCAGCCAAATTGAAATTTAAAAAAAAAATGTTTTGCAACATGTCCCACAGAGCAGGCCCAGTTCCCCATGCCCACAAAATTTACAGAATTTTTTATTTTTTCTACTACTTCAATGGGTTTCAGATTCAGTACCTGAACTTTAGTTGTGTTCACTGAACTTTGCACAAATCAAACCTTACATTTGTCTCATCATTACTTAACACATTAGCACAGTGTATTTTTTTTCAAAGACCCATTAGTGTATGTCAGGAGTTAAGCTGAAGAATCCAGTGTTTTCTCTAAAACTCTCCAGAATAATTCCCCCTAAAAACTAATAAAATTATTCAATAATAGAAGTTTGCAAAAGAGCCAGTTCACCCAAACCTTATATTTGAGTTTTTTTTAATGCCAGACAAGTGAACAATCTACTAGCTTATTATGCCTCTCAGAGTTTGCCTTGGTTGCAATGGGGGTTATTTACTAAAACTTCATAGTGAAAAACCTGGTGCAGCTCTGCATGTAATCAGCTTCCAGGTTTTATTGTCAAAGCTTAATTGAACAAGCTGAAGTTAGAAGCTGATTGGCTAGCATGCACAGCTGCACCAGATTCTGAGTGCTCCAGTTTTAGTAAATTTCCCCCAATGCCTTTACTGCTTTCAGTTTCTGAATCTGCACACCTATTTTTTGCCATTACAAGCAGTTACCCCACTAGCTGTTGGATTTACAGTATATATATTCTATGGCATGGAGATGTCAACAAGGGGATTGAAGGCATTCAGAGGTGGGTAAGAACCCCCAAAACAGCCAAGTGGACAGTAACAAAGTTGGAAATATGGTAGGGAATTCTCATGGTTGTCATATTCAAAGAAAAGAAGGGGGATAATCAGCCTCCACCTAGAACTAAAGTATCATTTAGTTTCATTTTTAGACCGCCTTTTTACCTTTTTATTGGCCCCTAGTAAACACTGTGAGGCTGATTTTCTAAGGGCTATGGGGATTTTCTAAGGACAGCCTATGGGGTGGCTCAGACGGGGCAAGGCGCAGACATCATGGCTCTGTCCTGAGTGGCTCTGTCACGAGTGATGCGCAGGTTCACCGACGCAGCTATTAATTCTGATCATGTCTTCTCTGCTCTTTTACAGGTAAATGTCTTCTATCCATCTGTACATCTCTACTGAACTGACACTGCTGTAACATTTTTGGTAAATGTCTTCTATCCATCTGTACATCTATATTGAACTGACACTGCTGTAACATTTTTGGTAAATGTCTTCTATCCATCTGTACATCTCTACTGAACTGACACTGCTGTAACGTTTTTGGTAAATGTCTTCTATCCATCTGTACATCTCTACTGAACTAACAATGCTGTAACATTTTTGGTAAATGTCTTTTATCCATCTGTACATCTCTACTGAACTGACACTGCTGTAACATTTTTGGTAAATGTCTTCTGCTGCCATATCTTTAAACTTCTATATTTAATGCTAGCTCTATAACAACCACACTGCAATAGCAATATTACTGGTGATTAGTAATGAGCTTCGAGTTGGAGTCAAACTTATGTTCGACTCGAACATCGGCTGTTCGCAAGTTCGCTGAACAGCGAACAATTTGGGGTGTTCGCGGCAAATTCGAATGCCGCAGAACACCCTTTAAAAGTCTATGGGAGAAATCAAAAGTGCAAATTTTAAAGGCTTATATTCATGGTATTGTCATAAAAAGTGTTTGGGGACCTGGATCCTGCCCCAGGGGACATGGATCAATGCAAAAAAAAGTTTTAAAAATGGCCGCTTTTTCGGGAGCAGTGATTTTAATAATGCTTAAAGTGAAACAATAAAAGTGTAATATCCCTTTAAATTTCATACCTGGGGGGTGTCTATAGTATGCCTGTAAAGGGGTGCATGTTTCCCATGTTTAGAACAGTCTGACAGCAAAATGACATTTCAAAGGAAAAAAGTCATTTAAACTACTCGCGGCTATAATGAATTGCCGGTCCGACAATACACATAAAAGTTCATTGATAGAAACGGCATGGGAATTCCCCACAGGGGAACCCCGAACCAAAATTTAAAAGAAAAAATGAAGTGGGGGTCCCCCTAAATTCCATACCAGGCCCTTCAGGTCTGGTATGGATATTAAGGGGAACCCCGGCCAAAATTTTTAAAAAAATGGCGTGGGGTCCCCCTTTAAAATCTATACCAGACCTGAAGTCTGGTATGGATTTTAAGGGGAACCCCGCACCAAAATTTAAAAAAAAAAGGACGTGGGGTCCCCCCAAAAATCCATATCAGACCCTTATCGTAGCATGCAACCTGGCAGGCCGCAGGAAAAGAGGGGGGGTGAGAGAGCTCTCTCACCCCCCCTCCTGAACTGTACCAGGCCACATGCCCTCAACATTGGGAGAGTGCTTTGGGGTAGCCCCACAAAACATCTTGTCCCCATGTTGATGGGGACAAGGGCCTCATCCCCACAACTCTTGGCCAGTGGTTGTGGGGGTCTGCGGGCGGGGGGCTTATCGGAATCTGGAAGCCTCCTTTAACAAGGGGACCCCCAGTTCCCAGCCCTCCCCCCTGTGTGAAATGGTAAGGGCCTACCATTTCACTAAAAAAGTGTCAAAATGTTAAAAATGACAAGACACAGTTTTTGACAATTCCTTTATTTAAATGCTCCTTCTTTCTTCTTTCTTCTATCTTCCTTCAGTTTCTTCCTCCATCTTCTTCTTCTTCTGGTTCTTCTGGTTCTTCTGGTTCTTCCTCTGGTGTTCTCGTCCGGCATCTTCCTCTGTGGTGTTGGCGTCTTCTTCCCTTCTTCTCCGGGCCGCTCCGCATCCATGATGGCATGGAGGGAGGCTCCCGCTGTGTGACGCTTCTCTCTTCATCTTCTTCTCTTCATCTTCTTCTCTTCATCTTCTTGTCTTCATATTCTTTTTGGGTCACTCCGCATCCATGATGGCATGGAGGTAGGCTCCCGCTGTGTGACGCTTCTCCTCTTCTGACGGTTCTTGAATACTGGGGGGGCGGAGCCACCCAGTGACCCCGCCTCCCTCTGATGCACGGGGACTTGACGGGGACTTCCCTGTGGCATTCCGGGAATGCCAGGTGACCCCGCCCCCCGTTATTTAAGAACTGTCAGAAGAGGAGAAGCGTCACACAGCGGGAGCCTCCCTCCATGCCATCATGGATGCGGAGTGGCCCGAGGAGAAGAAGGGAAGAAGACACAGATGCCGCGGAGCAAGAACACTGGAGGAAGAACCAGAAGAACCAGAAGAACCCAAAGAAGAAGAAGATGGAGGAAGAAACTGAAGGAAGATAGAAGAAAGAAGAAAGAAGATAGAAGAAAGAAGAAGCATTTAAATAAAGGAATTGTCAAAAACTGTCTCTTGTCATTTTTAACATTTTTGACAGTTTTTTTGTGAAATGGTAGAGTACCCCCTTACCATTTCACACAGGGGGGAGGGCCGGGATCTGGGGGTCCCCTTGTTAAAGGGGGCTTCCAGATTCCGATAAGCCCCCCGCCCGCAGACCCCCACAACCACTGGCCAAGGGTTGTGGGGATGAGGCCCTTGTCCTCATCAACATGGGGACAAGGTGTTTTAGGGGGCTACCCCAAAGCACCCTCCCAATGTTGAGGGCATGTGGCCTGGTACAGTTCAGGAGGAGGGGCGCTCTCTTGCCCCCCCTTTTCCTGCGGCCTGCCAGGTTGCGTGCTCGGATAAGGATCTGGTATGGATTTTTAGGGGGACCCCACGCCATTTTTTTTCAATTTTGGCACGGGGTTCCCCTTAAAATCCATACCAGACCTGAAGGGTCTGGTATAGATTTTGAGGGGGACCCCACGCCATTTTTTTTTAATTTTGGCCGGGGTTCCCCTTAACCACTTGAGCCCCGGACCATTATGCTGCCTAAGGACCAGAGGTCTTTTTCCAATTTGGCACTGCGTCGCTTTAACTGCTAATTGCGCGGTCATGCAATGCTGTACCCAAACTAAATTTGCGTCCTTTTCTTCCCACAAATAGAGCTTTCTTTTGATGGTATTTGATCACCTCTGCGGTTTTTATTTTTTGCGCTATAAACGGAAAAAGACCGAAAATTTTGAAAAAAAATGATATTTTCTACTTTTTGTTATAAAAAAAATCCAATAAACTCAATTTTAGTCATACATTTAGGCCAAAATGTATTCGGCCACATGTCTTTGGTAAAAAAAATGTCAATAAGCGTATATTTATTGGTTTGCGCAAAAGTTATAGCGTCTACAAACTAGGGTACATTTTCTGGAATTTACACAGCTTTTAGTTTATGACTGCCTATGTCATTTCTTGAGGTGCTAAAATGGCAGGGCAGTACAAAACCCCCCCAAATGACCCCATTTTGGAAAGTAGACACCCCAAGGAAATTGCTGAGAGGCATGTTGAACCCATTGAATATTTATTTTTTTTGTCCCAAGTGATTGAATAATGACAAAAAAAAAAAAAAATATTTACAAAAAGTTGTCACTAAATGATATATTGCTCACACAGGCCATGGGCCTATGTGAAATTACACCCCAAAATACATTCAGCTACTTCTCCTGAGTACGGGGATACCACATGTGTGGGACTTTTTGGGAGCCTAGCCACGTACGGGACCCCGAAAACCAATCACCGCCTTCAGGATTTCTAAGGGTGTAAATTTTTAATTTCACTCTTCACTGCCTATCACAGTTTCGGAGGCCATGGAATGCCCGGATGGCACAACCCCCCCCCCCCAAATGACCCCATTTTGGAAAGTAGACACCCCAAGCTGTTTGCTGAGAGGCATATTGAGTCCATGGAATATTTTATATTTTGACACAAGTTGCGGGAAAGTGACACATTTTTTTTTTTTTTTTTGCACAAAGTTGTCACTAAATGATATATTGCTCACACAGGCCATGGGCATATGTGGAATTGCACCCCAAAATACATTTAGCTGCTTCTCCTGAGTATGGTGATACCACATGTGTGGGACTTTTTGGGAGCCTAGCCGCTTACGGGGCCCCGAAAACCAATCACCGCCTTCAGCGTTTTTAAGGGCGTGAATTTTTGATTTTACTCTTCACTGCCTATCACCATTTCGGAGGCCATGGAATGCCCAGGTGGCACAAAACCCCCCCAAATGACCCCATTTTGGAAAGTAGACACCCCAAGCTATTTGCTGAGAGGCATGGTGAGTATTTTGCAGCTCTCATTTGTTTTTGAAAATGAAGAAAGACAAGAAAAAACATTTTTTTTTTCTTTTTTCAATTTTCAAAACTTTGTGACAAAAAGTGAGGTCTGCAAAATACTCACTATACCTCTCAGCAAATAGCTTGGGGTGTCTACTTTCCAAAATGGGGTCATTTGGGGGGTTTTGTGCCACCTGGGCATTCCATGGACTCCGAAACTGTGATAGGCAGTGAAGAGTGAAATCAAAAATTCACGCCCTTAGAAAGCCTGAAGACGGTGCTTGGATTTCGGGGTCCCGTGCGCGGCTAGGCTCCCAAAAAGTCTCACACATGTGGTATCCCCGTACTCAGGAGAAGCAGCAGAATGTATTTTGGGGTGTAATTTCACATATTCCCATGGCATGTTTGAGCAATATATCATTTAGTGACAACTTTGTGCAAAAAAAAAAAAAAAAATTTGTCTCTTTCCCGCAACTTGTGTCGCAATATAAAATATTCCATGGACTCGACATGCCTCTCAGCAAATAGCTTGGGGTGTCTACTTTCCAAAATGGGGTCATTTGGGGGGGTTTTGAACTGTCCTGGCATTTTATGCACAACATTTAGAAGCTTATGTCACACATCACCCACTCTTCTAACCACTTGAAGACAAAGCCCTTTCTGACACTTTTTGATTACATGAAAAAGTTATTTTTTTTTGCAAGAAAATTACTTTGAACCCCCAAACATTATATATATTTTTAAAGCAAATGCCCTACAGATTAAAATGGTGGGTGTTTCATTTTTTTTTTTTCACACAGTATTTGCGCAGAGATTTTTCAAACGCATTTTTTGGGGAAAAAACACACTTTTTTAAATTTAATGCACTAAAACACACTATATTGCCCAAATGTTTGATGAAATAAAAAAGATGATCTTAGGCCAAGTACATGGATACCAAACATGACATGCTTTACAATTGCGCACAAACGTGCAGTGGCAACAAAATAAATACATTTTTAAAAGCCTTTACAGGTTACCACTTTAGATTTACAGAGGAGATCTACTGCTAAAATTACTGCCCTCGATCTGACCTTCACGGTGATACCTCACATGCATGGTGCAATTGCTGTTTACGTTTGACGACAGACCGCCGCTTGCGTTCGCCTTAGCGCAAGAGCAGGGGGCGACAGGGGTGCTTTTTTTATTTATTTATTTATTTTTTTATTTTTTTTTGCTTTTTTATCTTATTTTTAAACTGTTCCTTTCATTTTTTTTTTTTAAATCATTTTTATTGTTATCTCGGGGAATGTAAATATCCCCTATAATAGAAATAGGTAGTGACAGGTACTCTTTTTTGAAAAAATTGGGGTCTATTAGACCCTAGATCTCTCCTCTGCCCTCAAAGCAAGATCGGTGTGATAAAATGCTTCCCCAATATCCCAATGGCGCTATTTACATCAGGCGAAATCTAAGTCATAAAATGCTCGTAGCTTCCGGTTTCTTAGGCCATAGAGATGTTTGGAGCCACTCTGGTCTCTGATCAGCTCTATGGTCAGCTGGCTGAATCACCGGCTGCATTCTCAGGTTCCCTGTTGAGACAGGAGAGCCAGAGAAAAACGCGGAAGACGGTGGGGGGGGGGCATTCCCTCCCACGGCTTGTAAAGGCAGTCTAGAGGCTAATTAGCCACTAGGATTGCTTTTACATGAAAGCCGACCGCTGGCTGAAAAGAATGATACCAAGATGATACCTAAACCTGCAGGCATCATTCTGGTATAACCACTCAAAGTCGTGAATGGCGTACCTGAAGACAAAAAAATGGTTAACAATAAATCACAGTAAACGGTAAAGTATAAAACATTGCATACCTGAAAAACAAACATGATAAAACATAATAACAATAAAACATTGCAGAATAGAATACAGTAAAAAAGAGCAGAACAATAGAGAGAGAGAATAGAGAGAGAGAGAGAGAACAATAAAACGACAACAATTTTTTTTTATTTTATATATATATTTTTTTTTTTTACACTTTTTTTGTAACTAACTTTTATAACTGTAACCGGTTCCAGGTTCGGGTCTCTCAAAATGCGATGGCATCTTGGGAGACCCTGTAAAAGTGTGCCTAGTCTGTGCAATGCTGTACCCTACGCTAATACTCAACTAGTGCATGGTAGCGTTCAAAACATTCACCAATGCAAAGACCAGGATTGTCAGGACAGGAGGGACAATAATAGCGGGTGTCACGCCTATATCCACGCTTGCTGCAGACATGACATCTTTTTTGGGGGGGTTCGTTGGGTAGGGGTACTCGGGAGGACATAAAAATGCCTCTCATGCAGCCGACTGCATTTGGTTGGGGATGTGAATGGGGGAAGTACGGGCGCTGCAGAAGCGGTGCGTTCCCAATTAGGATTGGCGAATGCAGCAGGAAGGGCATTATGGGCACGACGGGCCTGTGTTTGTCTTTTTGGTGGCAGCGGGACACTACTTGTGCTTGCCACCTCACCAGCTTGAACTGCACTTATGGGACTCGCCACGTCACCAAGTGTTACTGCAGTGCTGGTTTGACTACGACCGGGGTGTACTAGGCTGCTGGTGCTTGCCAGTTCAATAAAAAGCTTCCAAAAAAACTGTTAGCGATCGCAGGGATCAGGCCTGACTCTGCGAACGCTGCAGTTATGTGTTTAGTGTTTTGTACGTGACAGTGATCGATCGATACTGCACTTGGGTGGGCTGGGTTGGGCCGGGCGGAGGGGCAAAACGCAGGTGCTAGCAGGTATCTGGGCTGATCCCGCTAACACTGCGTTTTTGGGAACCCTAAACTGCTGAGGACGCTAGTATAGATCTGATCAGATCAGATATTGATCTGTTCAGATACTATACCACTAAGGGAGGTGTACGGCACGTGTGTGGGTGTTAGCGGTACTGGCGCTAACCTGACGCTGCCTGGGGCTGGTGCTTGCTAGTTCACCAAAATGCTACCAAAAAAACTGTTAGCGATCGCAGGGATCAGGCCTGACTCTGCGAACGCTGCAGTTATGCGTTTAGTGCCTTGTAAGTGACAGTGATCGATCGATACTGCACTTGGGTGGGCTGGGCTGGGCTGGGCCGGGCGGAGGGGCAAAACGCAGGTGCTAGCAGGTATCTGGGCTGATCCCGCTAACACTGCGCTTTTGGGAACCCTAAACTGCTGGGGACGCTAGTATAGATCTGATCGGATCAGATATTGATCCGTTCAGATACTATACCACTAAGGGAGGCGTATGCCGCGTGCGTGGGTGTTAGCGGTACTGGCGCTAATCTGACGCTGCCTGGGGCGACGCATATCACCGCCGGGCGATCGGGGGGGCTAAACCTTTATTCGGTAATAAACGGCGGGTTCCCTGACACTATAAAAAATAAACGAACTAACCAGCGTCACCCGTAACGGTTATACGGTGATCAGTGGTGAAAGGGTTAACTAGGGGGCAATCAAGGGGTTAAAACATTTATTAGGTAGTATATGGGGGTCCCTGTCGCTATAAAACGCTGACGGCGAACCTAAATATTTACCTCACTAACTAGCGTCACCAGCGACACTAATACAGCGATCAGAAAAATGATCGCTTAGTGACACTGGCGACAGGGGGTGATCAAGGGGTTAAAACTTTATTAGGGGGGGTTAGGGGGGTATTCTAGACCTAAAGGGGGCTAACCCTAACTGTCCCAACACCGTAACTGTCACAAACTGACACCAATGCTGTAATCAGAAAAAGAAAAATTGCTGGTGTCAGTTTGTGACAGGGGGGGGGGTGATTGGGGGGGATTGGGGGGCGATCGGGGGGGGGATCGGGGTGTTTTGTGTGCCTGGCATGTTCTACTGTATGTGTAGTGTTGTGCACTCACAGTGAAGTCTTCTCTCCTTGGCGCTGCAACGGAAAATACCGAGCCGAGGAGAGATGACATCATTTCCTTTGCTGCTGTTTAGCATACAGCAGCAAAGGAAGTGATCTGATTGGCCGGCGGCGATCGCGAGGGGGGGGCCACGAATTGATGGCCTCCCCCTCACCTCCGATCGCCGGGGGACATAACAGGACCGCCTCGGGCACGGGGGGGTGTCCGATCGGACCCCCCACCCGCGGGAGGCAAATCACGTATATGTACGTGATTTTGCCTGCCCGTGCCGCCTTGCCGACGTACATCGGCGTGAGGCGGTCCTTAAGTGGTTAATATCCATATCAGACCTGAAGGGCCTGGTATGGAATTTAGGGGGACCCCCAACGTCATTTTTTTTTCTAATTTTGGTTCGGGGTTCCCCTGTGGGGAATTCCCATGCCGTTTTTATCAATGAACTTTTATGTGTATTGTTGGACCGGCAATTCATTAATAGCCGCGAGTAGTTTTAAATGACTTTTTCTCCTTTGAAATGTCATTTTGCTGTCAGACTGTTCTAAACACAGGAAACATGCGCCCCTTTACAGGCATACTATAGGCACCCCCCAGTTACGAAATTTAAAGGGATATTACACTTTTATTGTTTCACTTTAAGCATTATTAAAATCACTGCTCCCGAAAAAACTGCCATTTTTAAAACTTTTTTTGCATTGATCCTTGTCCCTTGGGGCAGGACCCAGGTCCCCAAACACTTTTTATGACAATAACTTGCATATAAGCCTTTAAAATTAGCACTTTTGATTATTCATGTTCGTGTCCCATAGACTTTAACGGTGTTCGCGTGTTCGAACAAATTTTTTGCCTGTTCGCAAGTTCTGGTGCTAACCGAACAGGGGGGTGTTCGGCTCATCCCTACTGGTGATTGATTCTCAACCCCACTTGCCTTGAGTGATCAAGAGATTATCTCTTCCTTGGCCATCTCCTCTTCCAAATTCAGGTGTCTCAAATCAGACCCAATAATGACCAACTGAGAAATGCATGCCTGCTCAGTCTCCCTATAAATTTAAAGCAGCCTATGGGGTGGCACAGACAGCGGCAAGGCACAGACATCATGGCTCTGTCCTGAGTGGCTCTGTCACGAGTGATGTGCAGTTTCACCAACAGCAGGATAACTAAAGCTGGATGAAGATACAACAAGAACTCTGCTCCACTCTGCAAGACATTTATTTTATATTTTATATAAAGTCGGTTTCCCACTCTCTATGCACTAACATGCTCCTTATTCTCTTCCTTCTCACATTTGTGTCTTTTATCCTCAAGTTATCTTTACTCTACCCCTCCTCTCTTCCCTGCAGCATGCACATATTACCCTCACTCCTACCCTCTCCCTACTATGGCACCCATCATCTCCTGCATTTGCTGCATCCTCATGCTGACATAAACACTAGGGCCACTAGACACGTGCGCTCATGCACATCCCACTCCCATCTTGCTTTCCTCGCCCTCCTCTTTCTCCTAGTCTCAGGTGACATTTCTCCTAATCCTGGTCTGCCATTTTCGAACTGCAAGCCACATATCCAATACCCCTCCCCTCTGGAAATCACCGCAATCCACTCAGTTTAATTTCCATCCCCCTGCTTCCTCAAAGCAGCCCACCAATCTCATGCACCCTTTGGTATGCCCGCTCCATCTGTAACAAGCTAACATCTGTACAAGACCTCTTCATCTCTCATGCTTTAACATACTCGCCATAACAGAAACCTGGCTTCAAATTTTGACTCAGCTTCTCCTGCTGCCCTCTCCCATGGTGGTCTCCATTGGACTCACTCCCCCAGACCCAACAGACAGAAAGGAGGCGGAGTTGGCTTCCTTCTATCCCCACAAAGCACCTTCCAAGTCCTTCCAGTCCCTCCCTCTCTATCCCTCTCTTCTTTCGAGATGCACTGTATTTGCCTGTTTTCTCCCATTTCTCTGAGGATTGCAGCAATTTATCGGCCTCCTGGACCGGTATCGAGCTTTCTTGATGACTATGCTGCCTGGCTACCCTACTTTCTCTCCTCCGAAAAACCCACTATCATTCTTGGTGACTTCAACATTCCTGTCAATGTTAACAGCCCAACTACAGCTAAACTTCTCGACTTAACCTAATCTTTTGACCTAACCCAATAGACACATACTTCCACTCACTCCAATGAGAATACCCTTGACCTTGTATTCTCCCATCTCTGCAACCCTGGCAACCTCAACAACACCCCCTTTCCTCTCGCTGATCAAAATCTCATTACTTTCATTGTATCCTTACCTCCAACCACCCATCCCTCCAAGCAGCAAACAATTACTTGTAGAAACCTTCGCCACGTTAACCCTTCTCTTCTCTATTCTACTACTGACCACCTATATGACATAATCTCTCCCCTGTCCTGTCCTGACTTGACCATCTCTGTCTACAACAGTTCACTCTCAACATCACTAGATGCACTTACTCCTCTAACCACTCGCAGAATCAGGCCCCGACCGTTACAACCCTGGCAAACTGACAACACTAGAAATCTCAAGAGACATTGCTGTGCTCTTGAACGACTTGGTTTAAAACCAAATGCCTGCAAGACTTCATCCCACATAAATCTGCCCTTCTAAAATACAAGTCCTGCCTCCATGCTGCCAAACAAGCCTACTTTGTCTCTCTTATTAATTCCTTGTCATCCAGTCCCCGTCGGCTCTTCTCAACCTTTAACTCTCTGCTTCATCCCCCACCCCCTCTACCCACTAACTCCCTCACTGCCCAAGAGATTGCCAATCACTTCAAAGACAGGATTGATGCAATTTGTGAGGACACCTCCACTGTGCATACATCTTCCCCACCCAACATACCTTGCCTAACAGCACATTCATCACTCTCCTCTTTTGAATTGGCTACTACTGAAGAGGTTAGAAAACTTTTCTCAGATGCCCATCTAACCAATTGTCCCTTGGATCCTGTTCCCTCACAACTACTACGGTCACCCTCTTCTTCTATCCTATGCTCCCTCACTCACATCTTCAATCTCTCCCTCTCTAGTGGCACCTTCCCCTCCCCTCTAAATCATGCGCAGATCACTCCCATACTTAAAAAGCCCTCACTGTGGACCCTACCAACCTGAACAACTTAAGACCCATCTCATTGCTCCCATTCACCTCTAAACTTATAGAACGCCTAGTGTACAACCGTCTTAGCTCCTACCTCAGTAAAAATAACCTTCTTGACCCCTTACAGTCTGGCTTTCGTTCGCAGCACTTCACGGAAACTGCCTTACTAAAACTCACTGATGATTTACTAACTGCTAAAACCAACAGCCAGTACTCCATACTCCTACTACTTGACCTCTCTGCGGCCTTTGATACTGTTGACCACCCGCTCCTTTTCAATAAACTACATTCCCTTGGCCTCCAAGATTCTGCTCTATCCTGATTCTCTGCCTATTTATCATAGCGCTCCTTCAGTGTCACCTACAACTCTGTCTCCTCCTTTCCATTGCCCCTTTCTGTGGGGGTCCCCCAAGGCTCTGTTCTTGGACTCCTTCTCTTCTATATCTACACCTTCTCCCTTGGTCGCTTGATAACCGCCCGTGGTTTCCAATACCACTTATACGCTGATGACACCCAAATCTATCTGTCTATTCCTCACCTCACTCCTTCAGTCTCCTCTCGCATTACTAACTTACTAACTGACAAATCAGCATGGATGTCGTATCACTTCCTTAAATTAAATCCCTCTAAAACCGAGCTATTAATATTCCCCCCAGCCCGTGCCCCCCTCCATGACTTTTCCAACAAAATCAACAATGCAACCATCAGTCTCTCCCCTCACGCCAGGGTACTAGGTGTAATCCTAGACTCTGACTTGTCATTTCAGCCTCAAATCCAATCGTTGTCAGAAGTTTGTAGAATTCACTTCCGTAACATCTCTAAAATTTGCCCCTTTTTAACAAATGAAACTACCAAGCTCCTCATTCACTCCCTTGTTATCTCTCGCCTTGACTATTGCAACTCCCTTCTCATTGGCCTGCCTCTCCATAGGCTATCCCCTCTTCAGTCTATCATGAATGCTGCTGCCAGACTTATCCACCTTACCAACCACTCAGTGTCTGCCAACCCTCTCCTCCAATCCCTACACTGGCTCCCAATCACCCAGCGAATTAAATTTAAAATACTAAACACAATATACAAAACCATTCACAACTCTGCCCCGAGCTACATCACCAATCTTGTCTCCAACTATCACCCAAATCGTCCTCTCCACTCTTCTCAAGACCTCCTACTCTCAAGCTCTCTCATCTCCTCCTCTCATGCTCGTCTCCAGGATTTCTCCAGAGCCTCTCCCATCCTCTCGCTACCTCCACCTGTCCAGCTATCCCCTACTCTTGCTACCTTCAGGTGATCCCTGAAAACTCATCTCTTCAGGAAAGCCTATCACGTCTCTAACTAATCTTTTACCACTTCCATCAGCTCATTCCCCACAGTTACAACCTTTTGTACCACCTGCCCCACCCTATTAGATTGTAAGCTGTTCTGAGCAGGGCCCTCTTAATCCTCTTGTATTTTATTGTATTATAACTGTATTGTCTCCCTTTTATACTGTAAAGTGCTGCGTAAACTGTTGGCGCTATATAAATCCTGTATAATAATAATAATACATGATTTTAGCTCTGCAAATGTTTTATTCAGCTTACTCACATACAGTCCAAACATCTACTTTTTAAATTAACCTTAAATATTTTTGAATGTTCAAAATAAACTTACATTCACTATATTTACTAAGAAACTTGAGTTCTCACATACTACATACGCACTATTTTAGAAAATGATACGGCAAATAGCTAGGCATTACTGAATGTCTAAAATGCATGTGGTTATCATACTGTTCTACCCAATTGATGAGTTAATTCCCATGTTTATTCTCTGTCTACTAAAATGAAATTCTCCTCAGTGCAATATTAAATGTAAATATCATTTAATATAGCGTGCAAATAGAAATAAGGTTACTGATATCTAGACATAATTGAAGGATGAATTTGGTGTGATACCATTACTTTTTTTATCTTCTAGAATTACATAAAAGTGAACATGTTTTGTTTTAAATGTCAGCTTTGCAAGATTTATATCTGTTATGCAGAAGTAAAAGAGCAATATCCGTTTTTTCTTCAAACTGAGAATTAGTAACAATGGTTGAACTAAGAAAATAATTTTTAATGAGGAATATGTTTAATCTTTATATAACGACCATTCATGTTTAACATACCTTTCTCATTAGTATGACTATGGACTTTGCTAATGAGTAGAATGATCTTAGAATGATCCAAGTACCGTAGTTACAATAGTTTTGGCATTTTCTTAAAGTACACTGAGCTGCATGAATCAGAACAACATCATTCTTATCAAGAACAAATGACTTAATGCAAACTGTAAGTTGATCACTATCTTAGAATTCACTTGTTTTAAAATTACTTTGATCTAGCTTTTAATGTTCTAACACACAAAGTAACTAAAAAGTCCATCTTTAGTCCTCATGTGATGACTGTAAGGTGAATAAAGATATAACCCAAAGAGAAGGAGATCCTCCACCACCTCAGGAAGCACATACATCCTTTTACCAGATGGAGTTGACCACCTAATTACAAGTGGTCAAGACATGCAGTAATACTCCTGCAATGATTCACAAAGGACCCGCTCCACCGATATGCCAGCTTAGAACTTTCCCACACTGAAATGGCCAGATGGTAAAAGGCAGTAAACTTCCAAGGATATATCTGCGCTTATTGTCTATTCCTCCTCCTAATCATACATTATCAGCAGAAGGTTGACAATAATAGATTTATCTCCTTAATGGTGATAATAGGCTCCATTCACAGAACCAGATCGCATGCAGTATTTAGGTGTTTTCCCAAATACCGCATGCAATCCTGAAAATATAAATTTACTACTGTTTTATGCAGTATTTACCTCATAAAGCAAAAACGCTCAGTAAATACCACATTAAACACTAGTGAAAGTCAATTCACAAAAAACAAAACAAATTATTGTGGTAAATAAGTGGTAGCACTGGCATGTGAAATTTAGGGAACCAGCGGCTGCCGTGTCCTTAACAACCAATAAGTCATCAGCTGTTAGCGGGGTTCCCTGCTGACAGCTAAATGTAAAAAAAAAAAAAAGGCACCAAAAAAATTAAGAAAAAAATGACATGGGGTCCACCCAATCCATACCACTGCCTTTGGGTCTGGTATGGACTTTGAGGGGAACCCCAATGCCATTTTTTTTTTTTAATGGTGTAGAGTCCTCCCCAAAATCCATATCAGACCCTTAACCTAGCATGCCAACTGGCAGGTCAGGAAAAAGGGAGGGAACGAGCAAGTGCCCCCCTCCTGAACCATACCAGACCACATGCCCTCAACATAGGGGGTACTTTGGGGCAAGGGGGCACCCCCTCAGACCACCACGTCCCCACCATGACCCCACAGCCCTGGATGGTGTTTGTGAGGGTCTGTGGGTGGGGGGCTTATCAGAATCTTGATGACCCCTTTTAATAAGGGGGCCCCTAGATCCCACCCCACCATGTGAATGAATGAGTAGGGGTACATAGTAGGGCAGGATCTGGGGACCCCCTTGTTAAACACCACACCATTTTTTTTTCATTTTGTCGTAGAGGTTCCCCTCAAAATCAATACCAGACCCAAAGGGCCCGGTATTGATTGGGGGGACCCCCATGCCATTTTTTTCCTAATTTTTATTGCAGGTTTTATTTTTTTACATTCGGCTGTTAGTGAGGAACCTTGCTGACAGCTGATGACTTATTGGCTGTTAAAGACCCGGCTGCCCCCTACTCCTTAACGACTATGGCAGTTACTGGTTGTTAAGGACGCTGGTGGCTGCCAGCTCCTTAACAGCCAGTTAGTGACAGGCTGTTAATGCTGGCAGAAAATTACCACAGGCTTTGACTGCTAAAATACTGCACGACTTCATAAAATAACTTACATGCAAAAAGGTACAGCGCATATAATAAAGTCCATATCCAAAGGTAAGTGAATAAACACAGCAGACAGGTTCTTTAGTACAATCTCAGTGTGTGGAAAGACAGTAATACACCAGACTCCTCATGAGAGAAAGAGCCCACCACCAGTGATAGTAGTGCTTCGCTCACTTCAATGTATTGACTTCTGTTCTCACAGAAAGGTCGAACAAGTGATTTTCCCACTTACACAGGGGAGGCACAGGTGGATGGAAACCAGCATCAATCTTTCAAATGGTTTTAATTTTTGGCTTGGTGTTCAGCTAGCATATCTCATTATTTAATTCATTTAGAAGCTTGTGCTGATTGTATTTATTCCTATATATTATTGTTCATAAAATAACTAATGCAGTAATTTAGTAGCATTTTTTGGTGAATGCTAAAAGCTTTTTGAAAAATGCTATGCGGTACCTTATCGCATACTCAGGTGCGATAAGATACCGCTTTGTTAATGGAGCCTGGTATCTCTAATGGGGCGTACACACGGTCGGACTTTTCGACCGGACTGGTCTGACGGACGCCGACGGACCAAATCCAGCGAACAATCTGATCGTGTGTGGGCTTCACTGGACCTTCAGCGGACTTTTCCAGTCGCAAATCTGACGGACTTTAGATTTGGTACATGCTTCAAATCTTTACGTCGTAACTCCGCCAGGCCCAGAAATCTGCTCTTCTGTATGCTAGTCTGACTGACAAAAACCGACGCTAGGGCAGCTATTGGCTACTGGCTATCAACTTCCTTATTTTAGTCCGGTGTACGTCATCACGTACGAATCCGTCGGATTTTGGTGTGATCGTGTGTAGGCAAGTCTGGTCATTAGAAAGTCAGTTGAAAGTCAGCCAAAAGTCCGTCGAAAGTCTGTCAAAAGTCTGTCGGACAGGCTGTCGGACTTTTGTAGCTGAAAAGTCCGACCGTGTGTACACAGCATTAGGATTCAACAATACACAAGTTGTTTATTTTCCATTTTCGGATGATAATTGGAACCTTTAGTCTACTGTGTATCCAAAACTAAGGGTTTATAGAAGGAAAATAACCCTAATATTGAGAAATGTACAAAAGGATACCTGTTTGTTCTCTACTTTGGTTTTTGTACAGGTTATTATGTGATAGAATATATGGATTGACAGGTTCTCTCTGCTTTATTCTGCTGCTTATCTGACCACTGCTGTTAGAATGCTTGCAACTCTGAACTTGAAAGGGTTACTTATTACTAACTTATTTACATAGTAGATCAGGTTAGAAAATAACACAGGTCATCAAGTCCAACCTATATGTGTGCGTGTGTATGTGTCAGTTTGAATCCTCTAAGAATTTACAGTACATGCCTCTTTATATTACGGCCATTAAGAAAAGCATCTAGAAGGTTTTCATTTTTAATTGTCAACACTCCCAGCTGACAACATTGACTGGGGAAGGGTGTTCCACATTTTTTGCTGCACTAACCATAAAGACCCCTATGCAGTTTCATAAAAAAAACCTCCTTTTCTCCATCCTCAAGTTGTGGTCACTTGTCTTTGTTAGGAACCTTGTATAAAACAATTTACTACCATACCTATAGTTGCTATTAATAAATTTGTAGATAGAAAACGTGTCACCTCTCCACCTCCCTCGATGAACTCTTTATGATTCTAGGGCAAGCTTCATGTTGATTGGTAAACAGAACTGTACTGCACACTAAAAATAAGGCCAAACGTGTTCTAAAAAATGGTAAAAATATTGATGTATCCCTTGAATAAATAATATTTTTGATGCAATCAAAATTGCAGACAGAAAAGCTAAAGGGGGTACCTCATCCTAAATAGAGTATATATAACAGAAACAGCATGACGGATTATTGCAGTACCACAGAGGAATGTAGACATATATTACTTAATAAGAGTTTATTACAAAAATTCATAGATATAAACACTATAAAAACACTAGAATACTGTATAAAGGTTCAGCGATGTAGGTTACAGTATATGTGAAAACAAGATGGTTGACGCGTTTCGCAAGATAGCTTCTTCAGGACCAACTTGAACATGTAACCAAGGAACCTTTAATTAGAGAAATGGGAAGGTTACATATATTAAAAATACAGGCAAGTCCATTAATGTATAGCAAGTATATATAGATATGACATATTGCTCAATGATCAAAAACATGCACACTTACGCATTATAGAACCCAGACGGTTAAAACTGAGGAGCAGAAGCGGTGTGCCCCACACAAAAGGCAGGAGGGAGTGTAGAGGATCCAATTTAAATCCAAAATTAGCCTGTGTATATAGAAATAGGCAATAAATAACCAGACAATATCCATAAATCAAATCCAATATCACATATTATTCCAGCAGCGCAAGCTCGTATAAAATATAACAAACTATACCCATATGGACAAGTATATTACATAGTGTTGTGGCCCAGTATACTTATAGTGGTCAAATACCCAGGGGTTTCCCCCTCCTTTTCACAAATATTACACAAATTATTTTCATTTTATTCACACTACTAGAGCTTTCTTTTGGTGGTATTTAATCACCACTGCTAAATAAATGAAAAAAGACTGAAATTTTTGAAAAAAAATGTTTTTCTTCTTTTCTGTTTTTTGGAGGGGGGGTTTAAATTGTTAGTCAAATGTTTGGGTGTCTTTATATCTAGGTTACATCTTTTTTTGTGAATGAGTAGGGGTATTTTCACTCTTGCTGCTTGACAGTGTTTGACTTACATGCTGTATTTAGTTTTTTTGCTCTTGTGAGTACCCATTGGTGCCTTTTATACTAAAACTGTGTGGCAGTATTGTCCCTATGGGGTTGATTTACTAAGACTGGAGAGTGCGAAATCTGAAGCAGCTGTGCATGGTAGCCAATCAACTTCAGCTTGTTCAATTAAGCTTTGACAAAAAACCTGGAAGCTGATTGGTTTCTATGTAGAACCGCACCAGAGTTTGCACTCTCCAGTTTTAGTAAATTAGCCCCTATGGGTCTACCCCTTTCCTCTTTCCATGATCCATTTTTAATGTTTTGAGAAATTGTGATGCCTGCCTGAAGGGTTCATGTGACAGTTACCTTGGATAGTCCTCTTGCGTTTAAGTTCGGGGTGTGATGTATCCGGTAAGAGGCTGTGCTTGGTGTTGGAGCACAGGAATGATCGTGCGTGATTTCCATTTAGCACTTTTTCACCTTGGAATGGACGCTGTTTCAATTGTGTAGGTTTTTCATTTATATTAATATATTTGTTTGCAATTGTGGGGCATTATTTTATATGAATGCATTTTTTTAAAGATATTTATTGAAATTTCAAAAAGAAAATGCAGAATACAGATATAAATGCTTGTCATATAAAACATAATGATACAGAAAGTGAACATTTTGTATCGGTACAGTATACAAAGTCAACATTGGTAAAGAGTTCATCAAGTGAGAAATTGTGTCATCAATAGGGGGGGACAGAATTGAGGTTAGCTTAAGAGTAAGGTAAATTGTTATGTTGGATGGAGGTGTTCAGATTGGGTGTGGATAAGGCATCTAGGCTTATTACACAGGTGTAGGTCATGTGAGGTTCAGGCATTTAGAGTATGAAATTTTGGGATTTGTAACTTAGATTTGGCATACATGTATTCCATCAAGCAGTTGTTGTTGAGAAGTGTGATCACTTCTGAGATGGATGGAGACGTGGGGATTTCCACTTTCTAGCTAGCTAGGCAGGCAGCTATGAAAATATTGGAAATGATCATGTGGGATCTCTGGGGCCAAGTGTCAATATCCAGACCCAAAAGAATCATTTGAGGTGATAGGGAGAAAGAGGTTGAGGAGATAGAAAGGATGAGCTTATTTAGAGTGGACCAGTAAAGAGTGAGTGTGAGGAAGTTCCACCATATGTGCAGGTGCTGAGTTGGTCTATCTGAATTGTACTCACCTACCAATATACTTGTCATCAACCACAACCCCCTACCATCATCATGACTAATTATAACTACCAAAACTGGGATAGTGCAATGTCAGAACACTACAGGAGTTTTACACAGAAGGAGAAAATAGACACGGAACTAGTCTCCACCTTCTCTGGATTGAGGAAACTATTGGAGAAAAAATCCCATAACTATTGGCACATCCATTCTTTTCAACAATATCTGACCAATCATATTAACCCCTTTGGCCTTAGAATCCAGATTTTTCCCACTATGGAGAACATTGGGCCTAAGTTTAAAAAGGAGTGGGAGGACAACTTATCCTCATGCTCCAATAAAATGATGTCCCTTCTCATTGATGAATATAAGACCACCATTACGCAAATAGACAGGGAACTGGAACCCCTATACGCCAAACTTTCCACCCTTAAAGCCCATGCCCAATATGACCAACAAGACAAAGAACCTAATGAACACCTTGAACGCTTCAACCGGGACGTTTTAATAAAAAAAGAGAACAAGTTCCTCAGGGACTCCAAGGCCTTTCAGGAACAAAAAGCCTATCACTGGAAGAATTCTAACTCTAGGAACAGACCCCATGCCAAATCCAAATACAATACTCAGGATCCAGGTTTCTCTGATGCATCCTCAGTATCATCCACGTCTTCCCGCAAACCCCCCTATCACAAGTCCAGGAAGACGAAAAGGAACTCGCAAGGTAACAGTTCCCAGGAAAAGTCACATAAAATACGCATTACTGAACCCATGCTAGGTAGACAGGACACCCCCACACCCGGCAGTACCCCTACCCCCATTTCGAGTTTTCAATCCGAGACTAACACCCTGCTTCCTAGGACTGTATCATCAGGTATCCAGGCACCACCACTTCAAGCCTACAATGACAACCGCAGTGGTGGGCCCTCTCTGAACTCCGAACCCTTATGACACATGGATCAGGTAAGGACCACACACCCTTCTACTGTTGTTTCTACTACAGAGAACCTTAATGTCATCAACTTGTCATCCTACGTATTATCTAACACACAGACACAGGTTTTAGCGAAAGGGCTAAGCTTCTGTCCCAACCAGGACTTGGACCAATTCGAGGTCATTAAAGACATTCAACTGTTTGCTAGAAAACTGATACTCAAACAGATGTATACCAAACAGACACCCACCAAACCCGACTTTGAGGAACACAAATTAAAGGCTTTAGACACCTTGGTCAAGCTCCTTGAGGAAAACGACACACCTGACCTCATCAATCGTATAGACCTAGAGCAGTTGCTCGGTCGCTTCAATCAAACAGACCTCTCCCCCCTCTACCTTGTGCTCTCAAAAACCTGACAAATTTCCTAACCTCAACACAAATTCCAATGTAGCCGCTTTTGTCAAACTCACCACTAGGGACATATGCAAAATCAAATCCCCTGACTCCAAACATGACAATTTGACGAAATCAGAGCGGGAGGCCCTTCGCCTACTCAGAAACCATCCCACAATAACTATCAAGCCCTCCGACAAAGGAGGCAATGTTGTGGTGATGGACAATGAGCTCTATGTTAATATGTGTACCCGGATCCTTGATAACCCAGTCTGGTATTGCAAGATACCAGGTATCAGAATCGAAAGATTCCAGAGGGAGTTCTACAATCTGCTTGACCATGCCTACAGTGAAGGCGTTCTCAACAAGGCTGAATGGGACTTTATACGCGCCCAACACCCACGCACCCCCACATTTTACTCTCTACCCAAAGTGCACAAAAGTCTCACCTGGACCCACCAGGAAGACCGATCATCTCGGGCAATGGCTCCCTCGCCGAGACACTCAGCCAATTTGTAGATGGGTACTTGCACCCCCATGTTCTCAGACTCCCCAGTTACATCCGGGACACACCACATCTCCTACAAAACATCGATGGCCTCTGCTTCCCTCCCGAGTCATTACTTGTGGCAGTGGATGTAGAGGCCCTGTACAGTTCGATCCCGCATGATAAAGGCCTCTCATGTGTGCAACACATCTTCTCTTCCAACAGTCAGTACAACAATAAAACGAATGACTTCCTACTGGCCGCACTGGAATTTATTCTCACGCACAATTACTTTACATTCAACGGCTCCCACTACCACCAGGTGCAGGGCGTTGTGATGGGGACCTTGTGTGCCCCATCATATGCCAATCTGTACCTGGGGGAGTGGGAACACATGATACACGAATCTCCGCACCTTGCCCTATACGTGGAGAACATTGTCTTGTGGTATCGCTACATTGATGATGTCCTCCTTGTGTGGAACGGACCAACATCATTACTGCCCACTTTCCTTGATTCACTCAATGACAATGACTTCAATCTGTCATTCACCATGTCCTGGGATCAGGAGTCCATCACCTTTCTGGATGTCACCATCTACAAAGATAGTGATGGATCTCTCAGCATGAGCCTGTTTAGAAAATCTTCTGCAGGCAACTCTATACTCCATGCCAGCAGCTTTCACCCCCAGCCACTCATTGCCTCCATTCTGTTCAGTCAATACCTTTGCACTAGAAGGAACTGTACTGATGACACAACCTTTACAAAAGAGACCAAGATCCTACAAATACACTTACGTGCGAGGGGATACTCCAACTCATGCCTCAAAAAAGCATACAAGAGGGTATGTGCTAGAACACGCAGCGACACACTATCTCGACCAAAAAACTCAAACCTAAACCTATCTCTATTATCACGAGATTCTCTAACCAGCACATCAAGAGAGTCATATCCAAATACTGGCACATGCTCACCCTGGACCCTACCATTGGCCCCTTTGTATCCCCAGCACCCACGTTCACCTACAGACGGGCTGGATCTCTCCGAGACCAGCTTGTCTGTAGTGAATTCAAAGGTGGGGGTAGACATGACCCCTGCAAAAACAAAGGCACCTTTTGATGTGGGGGTTGTAAGTATTGCAGATTTCTCAACACCTCCAAGAATGTCACTTTGCCCAATGGCGAACTCTTTAGGCCCAGGCATTATGCTAATTGCAAAACATGTGGGGTGGTATACCTCCTCGCATGTGAATGCACATGTTTCTATATAGGGAAGACCATCCAGGAGTTCTGGCGCAGGGCCTACAGACACATCACAGCCATGCAAACTCGCAACCCCAATCTACCTCTGGGCCGTCACGTTGCATCTGTCCCAAATTCTACTTCATCATCCTCGATCGTGTACACTTTGGTATGCGGGGAGGAAATGTAAATAAAACTCTTCTACAATTGGAACAGAGGTGGATCTTTAGATTGAAAGCCACCCAACCTCCAGGTCTCAACACTTGCATTTCCTTCGGACCCTTTTTGGAAGGTTTCTCGTCAGTAGGCTTGGAGTGGGAACCTGACGAGACCCTCCCTTAAATATTCCCCCCAGGCCTCACTGGCCTGGGTACCTTTTCACCCCCACAGGTCCACTACCTTATGTGCTGTTTGTTTATTGTGTATATATATTTTATTAAACATGTACATAACTGTATATATGTATATTATATTGTATATACGTCCTCCTGGGCATGCCAATATAGATCCTCTTATAACTTTTCTGTATGAAAAGTTATACAGAAAAGTTATATTCCCTTAAATATTCCCCCCCAGGCCTCATTGGCCTGGGTACCTTTTCACCCCCACAGGTCCACTACCTTATGTGCTGTTTGTTTATTGTGTATATATATTTTATTAAACATGTACATAACTGTATATATGTATATTATATTGTATATACGTCCTCCAGGGCATGCCAATATAGATCCTCTTATAACTTTTCAGTATGAATTCATTTTTTGTCTGTCCCCCCCCTTCCAGTGTCCTGGCCCTGTCCCTCTCTCTCCTTATTCTTGTGTGTATTCCTCCTGGCATGAATCACTGCGCCGTGGGCCTTCGGCGCGGGTCTCGGTTCCCCGCCCCCATGCGCCTTGCGTCATCGCGCCGGGGTCCTACGTCACTGCACCTGAGTTTCTAGCCACTCCCTGGCCGCAGTCTCTGGGGGACCGGCACGCGCGCCCCAGGCCCGGGGGGGCGTCAACTTGTCCACCCATTGGCTGCGCCTGCGACCTATCATGAGCGCGGCCACACTATTTCTGACGCTCCATTCACCCCACTATCTCACGGCATCCTGCATCGCTGCAAGCCGCTCCCTACCACCACTACAACTTACAAGGTAACCAGCTCTCCTGCATCTCCCTGGATCCCCCTTGGCAGACATACCCTTATTTCACCCTCCCTCTCTCCTCACCTATTTCTTCTACCATTGCAGGCTGAACCTTCCTGGCCTTTGACTCGGTTAAATTGATGATAGGCAACTCCTATCCTCATATTGATTAGTGGTTCCAAATTAATAATAACTACTGCAGTAGGGAACAGACACAAAAGATACGCTCAGCATCTATTTCATATTACTGTTCTGCTTTATTATGACGCAATTGAAGGTTTTTATACACATGATTACGTAGGTATCACATTAATATTACAATTGTACGTTTATGGTAACAAGGGGAGTTACATAGGCAGGCTTATTCTAATCAGGACTCGAAAGAATGTAAACATTTACTGAAAACATTATTAGTGCTGTGTGCACAGTGAGGGCAGTGTGCAATACATACAAAATACAATACAATTATATACAGAACTTACAAATTTCCATTACAGTCTCCCCTCTTTTGATCAATATTTTGATCACTAACCATACCTGCTATCACTTTTAACCTGGAACCTCCAAACGCTTAGGTGGAGGTAGTCCTGGCCAAAGAGGCAAAAAAACTCCATTGTGGAGAAAATAATAGCTGAGCAACTTTTTCATTACAAAATGACTTTTCATTGTGAAAAACAAATGATTGATAAGACATATTTACAGAGTACTGGCTGTACACTCCTGTGGCCAGAATGGCCTTCTAGCTAAACACAGACAATTCTACATAAAATGGAAGACATACAAAAGACAAATATGACTTCAACATGGCTAAACTACTTTTCAAATATATATATCCCTTACAATTAAAGTAATTGAATCAAAAAGTACCCTAGACTGTGATCACAAGAGGGAAACAAATCAAACACGGAGATTTCTTTAATTTAGTCAATTTTGCAGTGTCTGGTGTGGATCCAGGTGACTTTTCCTTCAAGTTTTGCAAAAACTGTACATGAAATAGATGCTGTATTGAGTCTCCAAACATTTCTTTATATATAAATGTCTCTTAACAATCCACAAGTCATCTGGCTTTAGTTTTAGTTTTAGGTTTTTTGTCAAAAACCTTAAAAGATCAGCAACATTCTCTGTGAGATCCGAATGGAGGACTTCAGCTGCTGAGACAAAATATAAGCAAGTGAGTAACACACTCCCAAACCAAATCCCATAGGGAGAGAGTCCAACATCACCCTTAGAGGCTTCATAAAATATAAGAAAACATTCAGGCAAAAGTTTTCTAGTTTCTTACTTTACTTTGTCCGCTATATTGTAGACAGTAGGGGGTGTAAAAATAAAACCTCAAAACTTCTAGTAAGGACTCTCCTATAAAAATGATTTCCTCTGTTACTCTCTGTACTTTCTGGCACTCTGTACTTACAAACTACTTCTGATAACACTTTTTACTGTGGCCTTTGCAGTAGCATTTGCCACTGGACATCCAAAAAACATGTCCATACAGACAAAATGCATACTTGTAAGATCCTGACTTGGGCATCTGGATATATCTTTTTTGTAATCTCTGGAAGGGATGTTCAGCTTTTGGTAACACCTTTGGTAACAGGTAAAACAAGAAGTGGTATGTTAGTAAAACAACTGTGGAGAACCCTGGCTCTATCCCATGCTCATTTACTAAGGCAGCCATAACTGCTTGTGACTGATGACACGGTCCATGTGTCAAGCTGGAGGGAAAAGAGTGACTGGCAGACATAAATGATCACCTTTTCCAAAGTCCTGTTTCATAAGAAGTTGCCCCCTGTGGACCACTTGTTCTTCTCGTTCTGGGGTCCTTAAAGTTGAATTATTAATCCCAGCTATACTGGGCCAGAACTAGGGTGGAATCTATGAGTTGCACAGACCCATCAAGTGTCCGGGGCTGTAAATGCAGCATCCTTAGTCACCTGATCTGCTTCCATGTGTGAAAGTTAATATGGCTACCTCAGCAAGAAGCTGGAAGGCTGAAAACAGCCAATCAAATTAACTTGGCATGCTTTATTGGTTTACCTGCTGAAGTAAAAACAAACTTCTGGCCCTTCAAATGGAACCAAAAGCTCTCTATATCTCGACTATCTATATAAATATACACTCTTTTTGTAGCTCACAGGCTTTGCTAAAACATGGAGCTCTGCTTCTTGAGCTGGGGAAAAAGGATCCAATGACTTTGAATACAGAGTATCCTTCTGCATACTCAAATCTACAAAAAATGTAATATCTGGGTCTTCAGGGAGTGTGTCCTGCACTGGGCTCACAGCAGCTGATTCCTACACTATCAATTTAACACATGTGTCTTTTCCTTTCTTTTGAATAAATGTACGCATTTTTCATTGTTAGATTTGTACATAAACAAACTCATATTTTAAACCTTTCATTAGACAAACATTTAGTTAGCTGTATATTTGCTGCACAGAATGTCGGACCATTAAAAATTAAATGTTTGACCAAAACAATATCTAACTTTGTCTAATAGCACCTTTGCATAAAAGCTGCAGCTCTGATATATCAGGATGAACCCTTCATTACTGGGTCCAGCTTGCATAAATATATTACAATGGCTTGTTTTCTATCACACTGTTTGTGTAAGAACTCCAGTTTCATGTTTCAAAAGACAACTTTTTCCTGGCAATAATATAATAAATGATAACAATACCCTGCGGTCATGGAGAGATGCCCATAAATCCAAAACTATTCTTCTGCTTATACCACTGTACTTACAAGAAAAAGGGGCACACATTTCACAATCCACACATTCTGCTTTGGATTTCAAAAATAAAAATAAATAAAAACAAAAGGACCAATCTGTATGATGGACCATAAAGCATCAAAAAAACAACTGGCTGCAGGTGGCATCTATCCTAACATGGTGTGTGGACTTGATGTGATGGGTCTGTTATATTTAAATGTTATTTATAACAACTCTCACATCACGGACCGCACATCAAGTTGTTATCAAGAACCTTGAAATTTCATTTTTGTAGAAAAACTTCTTATGTATCCCATCCATCTTGGCTTTGTTAAATATTATGGCAGCTTTATTCAAAATAACAACCTCATCTTAATCTTTTTTTTTTCTCTCAATAAGAGCTTATTGAATAAATGTAAAATTACAAAAATTGTTATCTTAATCTAAACTAATCCCATTTTTACAAATTTCCCTGGATTTCATTTCCAACCAAAGGTTGTCTAAACCAGTTTCAATATATCTATATAATTGTTAAACTCATATTAGAAATTAATACTCATTATTACTTAATTTTACTTAATTTCCCTTTTTTAAATGCACTGTTTCCACTATCAAAGGATATTCAATTTGTGTAATACACGGTTAAATGTAACCTTCATTTTACCATGTTTGGAAAACAGATTCAAAATAATTGTGATCACATTGTTTACCATTAGATTCCTTAACCCGGCACATTTTGTTATAAATGTTTTGTCTAAAAAACAGAAATTGGCATGGTGTCCTTCCAGCTTATCACTGACCTCTCATCCCAGCCACATTTCTTTCATGAGAGCGCAAAGGAGGGGGTCACATCTGCGTACATGACACACACACAAGCAATAGAACTAAAGGTCCCAGCATTCGCACACACATACACCAATATCTCTCTAAAATCGCTTACATTTTTACCATTTGTACACAACACATGCATATCATTCTCTCAATTTCTTTTAACTCTCATTAATATTTCCCTGCCTAAATTTTGCTTTCCTTATTTTGTTCAGATATCTTTTATATCTAGTTTCTATGATCAGACGGGCAGCCAGAGTGCTCATCCCATCTTCCCTCTCTGACAACATATAAAGTATTCTGTTTTACCTCTCATTTCTCTATTTCTGATTTTTACTAGTTGGAGTGCCTGACCCCAAATTCATCCCACAACTTAACATGAAAATGTTCCTTTCTGTCTAGTGTTAATGTCACCCTTCATCCATCCTGCTCACATAGATAGCTGTTTCTCTAGCTGTTTACTCTGCATGATTCTTAGTCCCTGTGGACCTTGGTAACCCAGTTACCCATTGTGGATCCCTGTACACTTTAACCATTAATCTAGGGGCTCAATATAGGCGGAACCGCACCTTCGGTTCATATATAGCGCTCCTCTTGCGCTGGGCATTTTTGAGGGTCTCTTACCCTTCATTCGCTTACTTAATTCAATGCCCATAATGACTGGCCAGTCTTCTCTCTTCTCTACTTGTGCCTATACCCTCTTGCCTCTAAACTACTTTATCTAGCAGATGTACTACATATACCTGTGAACAGTACTATTCTTCCCTTTCTTATCTATAACACTCCGATGGACAATAGACAGGGACAACATAACATATAACCACCAATCAATACAGTTCGATTAAAGGGAGTAAAATAGGTACCCTTTGTCCCGAAAATGCCTTACCGATCAAGGAAGTCTGATAACTCAAATGTAAGCAAAAGGCTTACCTCAGCCGGCTGATTATCAGAAATGCCCGGATCGTCTCAAGCTCCTCGTTTCGGATACTCAGGGTCACCTGGAATCCCCTCCTGGCTGGCTCGCCATGCTGACTCGGTTAAATTGATGATAGGCAACTCCTATCCTCATATTGATTAGTGGTTCCAAATTAATAATAACTACTGCAGTAGGGAACAGACACAAAAGATACGTTCAGCATCTATTTCATATTACTGTTCTGCTTTATTATGACGCAATTGAAGGTTTTTATACACATGATTACGTAGGTATCACATTAATATTACAATTGTACGTTTATGGTAACAAGGGGAGTTACATAGGCAGGCTTATTCTAATCAGGACTCGAAAGAATGTAAACATTTACTGAAAACATTATTAGTGCTGTGTGCACAGTGAGGGCAGTGTGCAATACATACAAAATACAATACAATTATATACAGAACTTACAAATTTCCATTACACCTTCCCTGGCCTGGACCCCTGGTTGTGCACGCATCTCCACTGCCCCCAGAGAGCCGTTAACCCCCAATCTACCCCCCTTCTTGGGGCACCTCAAATTGAGATTGGGTGGCACCCAATCCGGGGCATCAATATAGGATTACTGCATCTGCTCACCGGGCCAGATCCCCCCTTCTGAAGACCCACAGTTTCCTGCCTGCATAGGCCCTTTGGCCCCCCCCAGGTATACTACCTTTTCCATACTTATCCCACACAATATGTATATACTTGTTCTGTCCCACACCTGGGGTACTTATATAATCCACCCCTCCCTGGGACATACCCCTTTATCCGTTTTTAATACTTCCCTCCTCACCCTTTGCCCCCCTATAGATTGGAGCCCATGCAGGATCACTATACTCTACGGTGGCTCTGTGGTGCCCTTTGCTGGGGAGTTTCCCTTCAGGCTGCTCCGCTAGGTCTGGGTGCTGCAGGCCTGGCGTGGACTTAGAACAAGCAATCTACTGAAGTCCAGTGGTGTGTTTTTATCCCCTCAAAACAACCCCCCTCTACTTGAGTGCTTTTATGGATACAATACAGTAACACATGCCTTCCAAGCAACACGATATGGTCAGTACCTCACTGTTTTCTTACCAAGTATGCATAGTATACATCTGTGGCAGTACAGCTATACCTTTCCATGTTGCCATTGACCTTTAATATATATTACTGTACAATCAGTTTATTATTGTTTTTTTGATTCATAGACATACCTTTTTGTTTGCTGATTCCAATCTGACACCCCTGAGGAAGAGTTTATCTCGAAAAGCGTCGGGTACTCTCCATGTGTATGTTCCATACATACCAGAGTTGTATGATTGTGGATCTTCTGCATATTGTATTGCTATATTTCATGTTTGTATTATGTATCCTGTACCCTATGCCCATTTATCTGTTGTACCCTAAACCTACCCGAACCCATACCTTAATAAATACCTGAACCTTTGCAATCAAACCTATACTCTCTACACTCCTTATTATACTCTATTACTTACGAGTAGGTGTCCCCTTTAAAGTCCCGTAAGAGGATCAAATTTCCATTTCTCCCTGACATTTTGGGATGTGGGTCCACCTTACTCATTAGACCAACATCGCACCACCACCCCGTATTCACCATATGTGCAGGGGAGATCCATAGCTTTCACAGTTTCTCCAGCATGTGTTAGTCGTAGAGGGGTAAATGCTAGTTTAGAAGGTGTGAGGTACCAGTTATGGAATATTTTCTGCACGGATTCCCAATAAAGAAGGTAGCAGGAGGACTTTAGTGGTGCATGAAAAGAGTGGTACCATTGCTGGGGGGTATAAGAACATTGTAGTAGGTGCTCCCAGGGATCCATTGATGGTGTCTTGAAGTCACGGGAGACCGTGGTGAGAAGTTTGTTTATGTGGGAGATACCACTATGGTGTGGGAAGATTTGATCGTAGAATTGTATTAAGTGTAAAGGTAAAAGATTGTTTGACCTATTTACATGAGAGAGAAGGTATTTGAAGAAGTCTTTGGAGGTGATGTTGCATTTGATCCATAGTTGTTGAAACAAGAGCAGTAGGGAGTCTTTATATAGGTCTCTGACTGTTGTTAGGCCTGAGGTTATCCAGTTGGAAAGGGAGATGTGGGGCATGAGAAGTTGCATGGTGGTGAGAGGAATGAAAAAGAGTAAATGGTGTGGTATTCCTCTGTTGCTTTGAAGAGTGGCTTTCCATGTCTTGATAGCAGCATTGATGGTCTGGAGATAAGAGTGTGCTCCATGTTGGTGTGGGAAAAAGGCGCTTAGGATCAGCTTAGTTTGGGAGGTTAGAGCTGCTGTCTCAATTTGGAGCCAGGCGGAGTGTTGGGTAGATGTACACCAGTTTTTAGCTTGGTCAAGAATAGTTGCTTTGTAGTAGGTTGGGATGTCTGGAGCACCTTTACCTCCAGAGGAGACAGATGTCCATAGTATTTTGCATTTGAGTCTTGATCATTTTCCATCCCAGATGAATGAGGTTATGATGGATTGGAGTTACTTGAGTTGCGTTTGGAGAAAGGGAAGTGGGATAGTTCTGAAAGTGTAGTGTATGTGCGGTAGTAGGTACATCTTGGATAAGGCAATGCGACCTGCCCATGATGCTTGAACATGTCGGAGGTCTTGTATTGTTTTTTGGAGTTTCAGGAAGAGATTAGAAAAGTTGAGAGAGATTAGTTGAGAGGAGGGGGAGATTAGTTGAATACCCAAGTAAGAAAAGGTAGAGTTAGAAGTCCACGAGAAAGAGGTGCATGCTGCAATGCTACGTTTGGTGGTTAGATCTAGGCCTATGCCCAGCATACTAGACTTGTATTGGTTGATCTTATATAGGGAGGCTTTACTAAATAGGTCTAGGGTATGATGGAGTTCAGGCAGAGATTTTACAGGGTCTGTGAGGGATATGATTACATCATCAGCGTAGAGGCCGATTTTATGTGCGCGGTCACCAATGTCATTACCAGAGAAGATGAGGGGGTTGGTGAGAATAGATTGGGCTAGGGGTTCCATAATTGGGGCAAAAATTAGGGGGGGGGGTGGGCATCCTTGGCGCATGCCATTAGTGATATGTAAAAGGTTGGAAAACATGCCCGAGTTTATAATCCTAGCACTGGGGGAGAAGTAGAGAGATAAGATGGCTTTCAGAAATTTTAGTAAGACAGCTTTAAGGAAGTTCCAATCTACTCTATCAAACGCCTTCTCTGCATCAAGGGAGATGAGCAGAGAAAGTGTTTGATGGTGTTCTGTCCATTGTAGAGGTCAATAAATCTCTGAGTGCCATCTGACACCTGTCTGCCAGCCACAAAACCCAGTTTGGTCTATATGTACTAAAGAGGGAATGATGTCCTGTAGCAAGGATTTTAGAAAATGGTTTGGTGACAGTGTTCAGTAAAGAGATGGGTCTGTAGCTGGCAGGGTCGTCATGCAGCTTGCCCGGTTTAGGAATGGTGGTAATAGTGGCTTGTAGGGATTCTGCTGGTATGGAGCCTATAGAGGCAATATGATTGAAAGACTCACTTAAGTGCAGAGCGAGAGTGTTGGAGAATATTTTGTAGTACTCATTGTTGAAGTCATTGTGTCCTGGGGCTTTGTGTAATGGTAAGGAGGCAATAGCTTTAGCAATTTTTGGAGGAGTGAAAGGGGATGAGAGAGCCTGTATTTGTCCCTGCAAGAGTGATGGTAACTGTAGATCATGCAAGAAATTTCTGATATCAGCAGGTAAGGGAAATGATGGGGCAGTGAAGGATGTGAGGTTGTATAATTTAGGATAGAATAAACTAAATTGGTTAGCGATATCCTTAGGATTGGTATGTCGGGTATCAGATTGGTCAGTGGGGTAGGGAATTTTGGCTTGAGCCATTTTACGTTTCAGTTGCTTGGCCAGTTAGGCGCTGGGTTTATTGTTTTGTGAGTAGAATTGCAGACAAAGTCTTTTGAGGTGGAAATCATAATTGTTTTGGAGGTGGTCACTAAGGGTTTGTCTAATGCCGCGTACACACGGTCGGACTTTTCGACCGGACTTGTCCGACGGACGCTGACGGACCAAATCCGGCGGACAATCCGATCGTGTGTGGGCTTCACTGGACCTTCAGCGGACTTTTCCAGTCACAAATCTGAGGGACTTTAGATTTGGAACTTGCTTCAAATCTTTACGTCGTAACGCCGCCGGACTCAGAAATCCATTCGTCTGTATGCTAGTTTGGCAGACAAATAAACGACGCATGCTCAGAAGCAAATACTAAACAGAAGCACTTGGTCTAGTAAAACTAGTGTTCGTATTGTAGGTAGCACATTCCTCACGCTGCAAATTCTGTGATCGTTGAATGCAGCGCATTAATTGTCTTCTTTAATAATGCTATAAGAACGAAGTTGTTTTGCTGTTCCTATTCACACAGAGTTCTCCCAAATTGATTTCTGGATTATTTATCTTGATTTCATGAATGATATTGTATTTCTTTTAAAAGCCATATCTCCATACTAATGTTTACACAATTTTTTTTGGAGTCATCTTTTATTTTTTATTTCATCAAGATTTTTTTTTTATGATTATTGTCAAAATGATTTTATCTTTATCTCCATATATTTTTTTTTTTGTTACCACAAAGAACCATTTTGTATTTTTTTTTTGTAGTTCTTAAATTTACCACAAATAAATATTTTATTTTTTTGTGTTTTTTTTTTGTAAAGTTACCACAAAGGACCATTACTTTTGTAAATTTTTAATTTTTGTTTGTATATAAAGTTCCCACAAAGAACCTTTTTTGGTTATATTTTTTTTGTTTTTATTCTGGTAAAGTTACCACAAGAACATTATATATTTTTTTTGCAACCTCAAGGAGGTTGTTGTCCCTTGTTAATTTGACATTGTCTCTAAATAAATGATGTTAATTAAAACACATAAAGTCTTTTCATAAACTAAAATATCCATTTATTTATGGTAAAGAAAAAAAAGAGGACGTCAACGCTGGCAAAAGTCTGTGGAAAAGAAAATTGGGATCTTGAGGAGTCCATATAAGAGAGAACACAATCTGGTCCAGGAATCCCAGAGATCAAGAGCATCAGCAGATGGCATAGATGTCCCCAGGCTGTGGTACTACACCAGCCTGCGTCTTCTGTCAGACCAGACTGAACCCAGGTCATCACTTTCTTCTCTCCACTCTGCCCTGCACCCTTCCCTGCAGCCTTCCCTGCAGCTTTCCTTGTAGGCTGTGGCTCTGGTGGTTGAGTTGTGGCAGGAGGAGAAGGAGGAGGAGGGGCTGCCTCATTTATTTGGGTGTTGGCTGTTAGCTCGTCCTTCAGCCCCTTGTGGATAGCATCAGCAAAAAGTTTTTCACAAAGGAGGCGTTGGCCCCACTCTATTTGAAGCAGCCTGCTGGCTAAATAACAGCCATAGGCCTCTTCAGCTTCGGGGGGGGGCTCTTCAGAAAATGTGTTGCCTCTCTCATGAGGCGCAGTGATGCCTCCTGTGTCCCCGTCTCCTTCCTGACCCTTTTTGTAGGAAGGCGGACGGGAGCCACTTGTGATTATGTCATAAGAAACAAAAGAGAAAGCGCCTCTTAAGTATAAGTGTTTATTGAAGTATAAAAAGCACACACAAGCACTTACATATGGGTTGGTGGGTGACAGCTTCCAAAGAGAACTAATCAGAGTATCGTCAGACGTCCATGTGTGTGTGGCTGGATGTAAGCCGGGCGGAAGGCCTCGGACCTCTGCACGGAGACGCCGGCTGTGGTGCGGTAAGGCTGGATAGGATGGGCTGAAATAATAAAAGATAAAAAATAATAATGAAAAATATATAATATACTAATAGTATAGTATAGTTTACTATTTAGTATATTATATATTTTTCATTATTATTTTTTATCCTTTATTATTTTTTATTATTTATTTTTTTTGAATTTTCACCATTGTTCCGAAATTGATTTTTCCATTTATTCATTATTATTATCGTTATTCTTATTTTTATATAGAATATCTTGTGATAAGTTCCATTATCCGAAAATGTATATTGCACTGTTATCCATAGAGAGTCGATTCCTTTTATCGTTATTTACTTCCACATACACGCCCTCTCCCTTCAATTGGCTCGAGCTATTATTTGTCCCCTATGCAGAGCTATTTAAGCTTCCTTACTTCCCGTCCTATTGACACTTGATAAAGGAGCGCGCATGCCCGCTGTGAGCCTCGCGCATGCTCAGAAATGTGTAGTGGATCCCTGTCAACCTGAGCTACCCGAGTGACGTCATTACCCACGTGAACCCTGTTGGAATGCGGAAGTGCCTATCCAGCCTTACCGCACCACAGCCGGCGTCTCCGTGCGGAGATCCGCGGCCATCCGCCCGGCTTACATCCAGACACACACACATGGATGTCTGACGATACTCTGATTAGTTCTCTTTGGAAGCTGTCACCCACCAACCCATATGTAAGTGTTTATGTGTGCTTTTTATTCTTCAATAAACACTTATACTTAAGAGGCGCTTTCTCTTTTGTTTCTTATGACTGTATGGAGAGCTGACTTCACTCAACAGGAAGCTGCCCTGAGTACTGTGTTCATAGAGATCCCCTTGGCTCCTACATCTATTTCTGTCACGGATGAAAAACATATACAATAGACTTTTCTACCACAAAGCATTGGACTGTTTTTATTGATTATTGTTTTTATTATATTTTCCTGTTTTTATTGACCAATTATATATCCTTATATATATATATTTTTTATATTTAAATCTATGGACTTGAGCACTGCTACATAATACATTTTAATTTACTTGTGATTATGTCAGGCTCCTACTGGGCCCGGCCACCTCCTGGCTGACACTGGGCCCGGCCTCCTCCTGGCTGACACTGGGCCTGGCCACCTCCTGCCTGACACTGGGCCTGGTCTCCTCCTGGATGACACAGGGTCCGGCCTCCTCCTGGCTGTCCCTGGGCCCGGCCTCCTCCTGAGTATAGAAATCTGACACCATCATTTTTTAAAGCAGGTGACAAACATTTTTGGCCACTACTGTCAATTGATATGTATACATCATTTTTAGGATAAAATTCTATATCAATTATAACATCTAGTTAACATCATTAATATTAGGACACTAAATATTTTTACAATTAATTTACCTGACTCCAGATGGTCACATCCGGTTCTTCCAGGATGGAAGACCCAGCTTGGTCCTCATCAGCCTCTGCTGGTGTGGAGGGAAGGGTGCATGGAAGGGTGCATGGAAGGGTGGAGGGAAGGGTGGAAGGAAGGGTTGAAAGTGATGCCCTGGCTTCAGTCTGGTTGTCAAGAAAACTTAGTTTATTGTAGTACCACAGCCTGGGTACATATACATCATCTGCTGATGCTCCTGATCTCAGGGAATTCTGGATCTTGTTATGCTCCCTCTTATACATATTTCTCAAGATCCCAATTTTCTGTAACAAAATCTCCATGGTTGCTTCTGGGATGAACGTCTGCACAAATGTCAGAAGTCTCTCCAGTGTTGACTTCCTTACGTGTTTTATGTGTTTTAGGTTATATTGAGGGTGTTTGACCACAGATTCCTCATCTCCCTGTACTTGTCAATAAATGCCGACAGAAATTCTGGCTCTTTAAATTTGGCATTCATGTTTTCTGTAAAAGATAAAGACACAAGACAAAAACACTTATGTTTCAGCTAAACCCTCATCATCTTATCCCAACATAGGCCTCATCAATCTGTAAGCCGTATAGGCTGCTTGCTACAAAGTAAAAAAAAAAATAATAAAATTACCTTCATTTATGGCGTTCCAGTCCTCTATCACCTACGCACAGAACGTACGTACGACACAATATGTAATAACGTTTTATAAACTGTGCATTCGTGAAACTCCGCCTGCTTTGCCTGCCCCGACGTTCTTTTTTTACGCATATTTTCAGCCCCTTGTCTCTACGCACAGAACGCATGTACGACACATGCGTAATAACTCTTTTTATACACTGCGCATGTGTGAAACTCCGCCTGTGTCGCCCGCCTCTGACGTTCTATTTTAACGCATATTCTCCGTCTCTTGTCTCTATGCACAGAACGTACGTATGACACATGCGTAATAACTCTTTTTATACACTGCGCATGTGTGAAACTCCGCCTGCGTCGCCCGCCCCTGACGTTCTTTTTTTACTGAATATTCACCGCCCCTTCTCTCTACGGTGCGTAGTGGGAGGAACAATGGCGGAGACACATCAGGTGTGTACTACCTCAGGTAGCGACGAAAGCCCGGAGCCCGGAATGTCCCGATCTGGGAAGCAGAGATTTAAGGCCCCCAATATGGCCTTTAAAGAGATGGTGGAGATGGTGGCAATTTTGCGTAAAAATGACTATGATGGGAAGTATGGCCCGTATGCCCGGCCTAATTTCAGAAAAGCCAAAATAATGGCGAAGGTGGTGAAGACATTGCATCTTACTTTTGGGGTACGGTGCTCGAAAGATCAGATTCCTTAAAAGATGGTCCGACCTCAAACTCTGGGAGCCGGATAGTGCTTAAAAAAATTAAGTACTTGTCGTGTGTTCATATTCTGTTTATTACCTTGTATACTGCTCCATATGCTTTTCTTTTTTCTTCAAACGGTTTTTATTGAGATTTTACAGGTTAATACAAATACAACGTGAACATTGTACGTCGTGCAACGACTTTGAGAAGGGATAAAACATACGAGAGATCAAAGTTTATCTAACATATTGTTTGTAATTTAGCTCAATAATGAGTATTAACGTCTATGAGCTTTCTCCCTCCCTGACACCCCAATCGGGAGCACTTTTGTGTCTCAGGAGGAGAGAAGAGACAACTTGCAGAGGATTGGTGAGGATAAGAAGGTCGTTTTGCTTGTATAACACACATTCATGTACTTATGTAACCACTGGGACTGATTTTAAATCGCATAATGTTCGTCAAGAAGATAGTTAAATCTATGTGGTAGTACTACAGTATTGTTGTACCATTAGCCCATTGTGCCCAGGGACTCCAAGCCTTCAGTGACTTTGTGGCTTGACCAATGCTGGTAGCCATTATAGTTTCACAATTGTAATGTAAGTTTACTAGGTCAATAGTATGGGCAATTGTCGGGATCTTATCTGATTTCCACATTCTCGTTATGTTGAGTCTTGAGACCAGTAGAATATGAGTTGAGATATAAAGAAATACAAAAATAGAAGTGTTTCACCAGACCTGCAGAAACACTACTCAGCGCCAGGTCACTATACTGATCCAAAAATGTAGATATAAATAAAGATATATATAAAAATCTTAATGAACATTCAAAAATGCATACATATGAATAAACATCGATATGCGACTATAATATCATTCATATACACATAAATGAAATTAAACTCCACTTTGCCTGTTAAGCAGAGAGGAGACCTGAAAGAAAGTGCAAAGCAGCTGTCTCAAATCAAATACGTCAAAGTAAAAAACTGTGTTATAAAGTAATCCAAAATAGGACTAAATCATCGCACTAGACAGCGCTAATGTTGAGCAATTGAAATATGTGGCCAACAACACATGCAAAGGAAAATCATATAACAGAAAAGTCCCTTAGGAGAAAGTCCCTTATATAGGGTAGTGATGTAAAGTTCAGGGTGTAGTTCAAAACATAAAAAATCAGGTGATCATGAAATCAATCCTCCGCATGCACCTTCCACCGATCACTACGAACTCCACCCGGTGCAAAACACTCTCCCCCTAGGGGGTTAAACTCACCAGAAATGGGGAGTAATCAAGCATTCAGAATAATCACTCTTTGCCAGCAGTTGTCAACATCACTTCATGTAGGAAGCTTACGCGACGTAGGAAGTGACGTGTGCGCTCCACCTGAGTCAACTGCACAACCAGGAAGTATCCAACATCTCCTGTGTAGCGGCGCTGACATCTCTCGGTGAAGTTTGCACACTTACACTACCTGCCTGTCTGATTGATTGCTCTCTTTTATGCTTACTTGATGTACGTATCTTATTGAAGGGGGGTTGCTGTCTTTTTGTGTGGAAGGGCTTTCTGTCAATAAACGGGATTACGCTATGTGCACTTTTCTCTCTGTTCCTTGATTTAATATGAGCCCTGAAAATCTGTGACCCTACATGAAGTGATGTTGACAACTGCTGGCAAAGAGTGATTATTCTGAATGCTTGATTACTCCCCATTTCTGGTGAGTTTAACCCCCTAGGGGGAGAGTGTTTTGCACCGGGTGGAGTTCGTAGTGATCGGTGGAAGGTGCATGCGGAGGATTGATTTCATGATCACCTGATTTTTTATGTTTTGAACTACACCCTGAACTTTACATCACTACCCTATATATAGGACTTTCTCCTAAGGGACTTTTCTGTTATATGATTTTCCTTTGCATGTGTTGTTGGCCACATATTTCAATTGCTCAACATTAGCGCTGTCTAGTGCGATGAGTTGAGATATGTCTGAAGGAACGCGACAACTCATCAATTCTTAGATTCAGTATGGCTAGTTCAGGTGAGGGGGGTACTGTGTGGTTGGTTACATTTGAAATGAGTTTAAATGTGTCTTCCCAATATGTCTTTATAGAGGGGCATGTCCAGAATGTATGGAACATGTCCCCTTTAAATGTTTTACATCTCCAACAGGTGTTAGAGGTTTGGGGGTTGAAGGATGCTAACTTAGCAGGCATCAGATACCACTGCAATGAGATTTTCTGTGTGAGTTCCCATAGGGCTGAACATTTTGTGGCCTTATATATGGATTTTAGTGCGTGTTTCCATTGGTCTCCAGAGTAAGATTGTGTTAAGTCTGTTTCCCATTGTAAATATGTGGGTGATTTAGTGAAAATGTCTTTTTGATGAAGGAGGTTGTAGAAGTGGGATATGCCTTTAAGTTTGGTGAGAGGATTAGTTAAGAGTTCCCAAGTCTTTGGAGGAATAGCATATAGGGGAAGGGGAATCGTGTGTAGGCAGTGGCGTATTCTTAGATATGTGAAGAATTCGAATGAGGGAAGATCGAATTCTCTTTGTAGTTGGAGGAATGTTTTGGGTTGTGATTCTTGAATTATATTTTGTAATGAGTGGATCCCTTTGAGGAGCCATTGATTCAGCGTCAGTTCAGGTGATAGATAATAGAGGGATTCCAGGGGTATTTGGTGAAGTGGAGTGGAAGTGACGTAATTAGTGATAGTGATCAGTTTTTTCTATGCTTGGACTGAGGCTGTCATAGTTGGGGAAACAGTGGTCGGGGGCTTTGATCCCAGAGGGGTGCTCAGTAGCCAGTTTTTTAGATTAGGGCGGCGGATGAGGGACAAATTTTCTATTTGGCCCCAGAGAGTGGTAGGATGAGGCCGGAACCATTCTGGTAGTTGAGCTAGGATGGCTGCTAGGTAATAATCCTCAAAATCAATTGAGCCCACGCCACCCGCTAATTTATGTTTAATAAGTTTGGAATGTGCACATCTAGGTGGTTTTCCTTTCCAGAGATATTTGTTAAGAACTATTTGGAGGGATCTGAGAAATGATGTGGGAATAGGTATAGGAAGCGTTCTAAAATAATAGAGTAATTGCGGGAGACAAATAATTTTGAAGGTTACTAGTCTTCCTGTCCAGGATAATTCATGTTTCGTTATACGTTGGGAGTCAGTTTGGATCTTATGGAGGAGGGGCAAGAAGTTGGTGGAGAAAAGCGTTTTGGGTGATCTTGTTAGCTTGATCCCTAAGTATGAGATGTCTTTTTCCGCCCAGGTGAATTGATATTGTTGTTGCAGAAGATTTTTAGTTGTGGCATCTAACTTAATGTCTAGTATAAATTATTTGGCCGTGTTCACTTTATAGTAAGAGATCTCGCTAAACCAGGTCAGCATTTTTTGCACTGTTGCTAGGGAAGAGGCTGGGTTCGTGAGGATTAGAATCACATCAGCTGCAAACAAACTAATTTTGTGGGAGGTACTTCCTATTTGTATGCCTGAGATGGAAGGGTGGGTTCTGACGTGTTCCGCCAGGGGTTCCATGAGTAGATTAAAGATAAGAGGGGACAGTGGGCAGCCTTGGCGTGTGCCATTGGATATAGGGAATGTTTGGGAGATCATATCGGCGGTGAATACTTGGGATGAAGGTGTAGAGTACAATGCTATGATGGCGTTGAGGATATAGTCCCTGAATCCGAATTTTTGGAGTACTAATTTGAGGTAGGTCCAGTGTACCCTGTCGAACGCCTTCTCTGCATCCAAGGAGAGAAGCAGAGAAGGCGTGGGCATGATGTCAAGTAATCTTGCTGCAAGTGTCTTAGCATAGATTTTTAAATCTAGATTAAGGAGGGATATCGGCCTAAAGTTTTGGGGTGAGTTCGGCTCCTTCCCTGGTTTCGGTATTGTTATGATTAGAGCCTTCAAAGATTCAGAGGGGAATTGGGAAGAGGAGGCAGCGTTGTTAAATACATCAATCATGTGTGGGATTAAGTGGTCAGAAAATTGTTTGTAATATTCTCCCGTCCTGGTGCTTTCCCAGAGGGGAGTGAATTAATGGTCGCTTGGATCTCCCGTTCTGAAAACAGAATATTGAGAGACGTGAGTTGTTTGTCAGTCATGGTAGGTAAACGAATGTCTTGGAGAAAACTGTTAATGTCGTCATGAGACGGTTGTGGAGTCTGGGGATCCTGTTGTAGATTGTATAAGTCGCTGTAATAGTCACTGAATGCGTTGGCAATGTCTTGGGGGTTTGTCAATGAGTTGTTAGTGTGGGGGTGGTATATTTGGTGTATTTTGGTCTTTGTTCTTTGACCTTTAAGACGTTGGGCTAAACATTTCCCAGCTTTATTGGATGTGGAATATGTGGTGGCTTTACATTTACGTTGAAGGAGTTCATAGGAGTATAAGAGTAGTGTTCGAAGTTCTTGTCTGAGGGACATAAGTTGGTCTGGTTGTGTGGTCTGAGGGTTGGATTTGTGTTTTGATCCTAGGGTTGCTATCTGAGATGTGAGCTCATCGTGAACCATGCTAAGTTTCATCAATATTCCTCTTAAATATGCCTTATGTGCACTCCACAGTATGTTGGGGTCAGACACTGAGCCTTTTTTAAGTATAAAGAATTATTTAATTTGATCTGCGATCTCTAATGCATAATCAGGGTGTTATAGTATAAAGTTGTTTGTTCTCCATAGAAATTTGTTGTGGTGGTGTTTGGAGTCTGCAATGGTAATTGAAATTGGGGCATGGTCTGACCACGTGGTGGTGTGGATTGCAGAGGCCGAGATTTTTTGTAAAAGCCATTTGTCTATTAAGAAAAAATCTATTCTTGAATACGTGTTGTACCTTGGGAAATAATAGGTAAAGTCTCTCTCAGTTCCGTGGTGACATCTCCAAACGTCAAAGAGATCATGGGAAGAAATGACCTTATTCAACGGGGAGTCCCTTCTTTTTGCTGCAGATGTGGAGTCCATATGAATGTCGGGAACTAGGTTGAAGTCTCCACATATAATCAGGTGACCCTTTTGCAGGGATTTGGCGGTACGAAGGACTTTGTTCAAAAAACTTTGTCTGATGTATGTTTGGTGCATAAACGTTGATGAGAGTATACGGTACTTTTTTGATGGTACAAATCAGAATTATGTAGCGGCCTTCAGGATCCAGTGTTACTTTAGAGGGATGGAAGTCCGCACTGCCTTTAAGAGCAATCATGACACCTCTAGACTTGGAAGTGTGAGTGGCATGGAAGATGTGGGGGAATTGGTGGTTGCTGCATAGGTGTGAGTCAGACAGGAGAAAATGTGTCTCCTGGATGCAGACAATGTCACTATGAAGAACCTTGGCGGTGTTGCAAAGTAAATGACGTTTAGCAGGGTGGTTAAGTCCATTGACGTTTAGTGATAGGATGTTGTGTGGCATCTTAGAAGTGTGATGTGGGTGGTGTGGTACAGATAACACTTACAGTTAGCCGCTTTGTTGCAGGGCTGGAGGGTAGTCTAAGCCGAGATCAAAATCAAATTTCTTCCAACGTAAAATTTCTTCCAATAAAAAACTGAGTCCAGCGCAGCTGGCTACATTTATCCAGCGCTGGACTCAGTTTTTTATTGGAAGAAATTTTACGTTGGAAGACATTTGATTTTGATTTTAATTACTACACTATGGGAGTCCATTATCTCTTTTGTCTGTATGAGTGACAAAGCTCCAGTTTCTTGTGAATGCGGAGGATCACCCCGGGAAGTCCATCCACTACGGTGACAGGGAGATCGTAGAAGCTGTGCTTTCATGAGAAATACCCCTCTGGGGTGAATGGCTCTGGTGAGTGGGGAATCTTGAGGGGGAGCACCAAGTCACCAAGGATGCTGCATGCACTCAAGTCACGTTTTTGAGATTCTATTTTCACTGTGTTGAAGACACCTGCATAATCACGGACTGGATGTATATGAAACACTTTATAAACAGATCAAGTTTCCAAATCAGCTGATGTTTATACGATTTTTCGTTCACTGATTTTATGTTCACTAATTTTTTGGGTTTACTGATTATGTTTATGGACTTATATTGTGATAGATATTTACCACTTTACGTTAAGGCTATCACTATCTGTATTGCACATATATATAAGGTTTAATTTAGGTAATATGTACGGTGTTACATGCAATGCAATTTAATTAGGGTTAGTCACACCTATTAATACCACCATATAAGGGGAGGTGATTGCATGCATACTAGTTTTTGGACACATGCACAATCCCGCAGTTAGTGGGATATTTCCATTCTAATATTTTTTACAATTTTATTGTATTTTTTGGCACACTTACTCAAGCCTAATAACCCCTATAGGGAGTGGTGTCACCTGCTCCGGTGGGGGTGTTCGCCGAGGAGCCAGTTACTGGTTTTTATTACTACTGTCATTTTCTGCCACTCATCTGCCCAACCAAGTCTAGGGAGCGCCATCACCCCATTCACAAACATATTCATCTCTGAAGCACCTCTAGGTAGCTTCTTCAGGGGGGCTGCATACCTACATTTTGTCCTAAGCGCAGTCAATACACTTTATTCAGTATATGAGCGAGTGTCCAGGGTCCTGTTGCTGGATGAAAGTTAATACTGTGGATAGAACAATATGTTAAGAAAAGAAAAACCAAACAGTGTATAAAAGAGCTGAGCTGTTTACTGAATGGTAAAACCGTTAGAGCTGAACTCTTGGATTATATAGTATATGTAGAGGTGGAGCAAAACGTTGCTGCGACCTCTGTCAGGGGGTAACACAGTCTGAAACGCAGGGAGCTGATATCACGAAAGATAAAAGAGAAAAAAAATGGAAATCTCTCTGTCAGAGCCCATGGGAGTAAAAGATAATTGTGTGGCCCTACTTGGTTCGAGGATTATTTCAAACAGGTGTAGGTTTGAGCCAAGTTGCGGCGTGGCATGGCGGTGCTGTTTCCCATCGGGGGTGTTTTGGGTGGTTCTGGTATGATACCCCATGTATGGAGGAGATGCAACCCTTTGTGAAGATCGCTAATCGTATGGGTCTTGCCATTTTTGGTGATAACAAGTGTTGCCGGGTATCGCCATTTGTATTGGATCTTGTGGTTCTGTAGACCTTTGGTGACCGGGTTAATTTGTCTCCATAGTTGAAGGGTGAATTTGGAGAGATCTGGGAAGAACTGTATGTCCCTGTAGGGAGCAGGTAAGGGGGTTTTGGTTTTAACCCCAAACATTATTTTTTCCTTGATGTGAAAAAAGTGTATCCTCATCAGCACGTCTCTGGGAACTGATGCAGCAAGGTGAGATGGTTTAGCAATTCTATGGATTCTGTCTATTATAATGTCTCGCGGAGACGCATCGGGAATGATGATGTGTATGAGCTCTTTTGCGTAATTGGGCAGATCTGCAGGTAGAATGGATTCAGGAATTCCTCTCGGTTTGATATTGTTCCTGCGAGAACGGTCTTCTAAATCAGCAAGCTTGGTCCTCATCCACATTTGTTCCTCTCTGACATCATCGTATATATCAATGACACCATTCACTGTGGATGTACACTCATTCATGCCTCTTTCAATGTGTGACACTCTATCCTCCAGAGAGTGTATGTCTGAGGTGATTTTGTGAAAGAGTGAGCAGAGGTTAGTCATTAGGGAGGATTGTAAGGACAGCAGCATGTCCTTGAGGGTGGAATCAATGACCGGTTGTCCTGAGGTGGGGAAGGAGGCCATTGAGGAGTGTAAGGCCTGGTTGGAGAGGAGGGGATTAAAAGCCTGGGCCTCGGGGGGCGTGGCCAGCCGGGATAGCAGATGGACGCCTAATTCCACAGCTCTGAGCCAGGGGATAGAATCCAACGCCATCGGCTGCCTAAAACGGCTCTAACCTACCCAGCTACGTTCCTCACAGCAAGGGGACGATAAGGATGACATCCAGAAAGAGATTTACAGACCACATACCGCAGAAACTCACCGAATTTGCTCACAAGCCGGCAGGATGGAAGATCCAAGATGGCGCCGGCCAGGCCGCACCGTCCACAGCATACACGGACCTGCCGGATGATGAGACTGAAGATCCTTCAGATACAGGTACCGTGGACAACCTCCCACATACCCCAGAGAGTGACCCCAACCTAGGCAGCCCTGCAAAGGCAAAAATGAGGATGGACGCGATGCCGCAGCGGCCGCGGTACTCGCAAATTGAGGCCCAGGCTCTCACCCCCTTCTCACTCGACCAGGCCCTACATTCCTCTATGGCCTCCTTCCCCACTTCAGGGCAGCCGGTCATGGACACAATGCTCAAGGATATGCTCATATCCCTGCAGACCTCCCTCATGACAGATCTATCATCCCTCTTCCACAAAATCACCACTGACATCCACACACTGGATGATAGAGTGACAAACGCTGAGAGAGGAATACATGCCTGCACCTCCACAGTGAACGACACCATTGAAGCCTTTGAAACTGTTAGAGAGGAACAGACATGGATGCGTGCCAAGCTGGCCGACTTAGAAGACAGATCTCGCAGGAACAACGTGAAATTGAGGGGGGTCCCCAAGTCCATACTACCCGCAGATCTGCCACGCTACGCAAAAGAACTGATGCACTTAGTTCTCCCTGAGGCCTCCCCGAGAGACGTCATTGTGGATAGAATCCATAGAATTGCTAAACCATCCCATCTAGCTGCCTCTGTCCCCAGAGATGTCCTGATGAGGGTTCACTTCTACCATATTAAAGAAAAACTGCTCATGGGACTCAGGGCTAAGTCGCCACTACCAGCGCCATACACGGGAATCCAGCTATTCCCTGATCTCTCAAAATACACCCTCCAAATGAGACGCCATTTGAACCCGATCACCAAAAGCCTACAGAATCATAAGCTGCAATACAAATGGCGATACCCAGCCACCATTCTCACTGTCCGCAACGGTCAAACCCACGCAATAGGAGAACTTGAAAAAGGCCTAAAGTTACTCCACACCTGGGGCATAAACCCGGAACCGCCTAATACCGCTCAACATGACAGAAACTCATCCTCTCCCCGCAGACAACGTGATCAAAACATCAAATGAAAGTATACAATATCCACTAAGCCGATAACAGCATCAACAGCTCCCCTGTGCTATGGCTATCCTCTTTGCTTGTTTCCTGCTACCCGCGGCAGTGACTCTTTGTACCCCCTCACAGAGGTCCACAGGTGCTCAGCACCCCCTCTGATTTGATTTGTATTCTATTTTTAATTTTTCTGTTCTCTCTTACACAAAGTTTTTTCTCTTGCAGCGCTATAACGATTACCTAACTTCTAGCAAGCTAAATCACTAGCTCACAACACAGACCTTTTCCACAAGTTTCACCGCTACCCAAAGCATACATGATCCATAACTGGTTATAACTACCTTGATACCTAACGTATTGCTCTATTTGCAGTCTACTAGTCCATCCTAGCCTCGGCCCCTGGCCAGCCAGAAGCAACGCTCTTCGCTCCTCCACACGGAACCCAGCTGCACTGAACCTCGGACATCCGCACCGCATCCTACTCATCACATCGCCTGGAAAAGAAAAAAGAACCAACTCCTCACGAGATCGCCTAACTGTAAGTGTTATTATAAGCTTACACTAAACCCACACTCACAAGATGCCGTTTAATATCCTTTCACTGAACGTTAATGGGCTTAATCATCCAGCCAAACGCCACTCACTATGGAAAACCGTTAAGGACCTCCAGAGTGACATCATCTGCGTCCAAGAAACCCACCTACTAGCTCCCAACACCCCTCTGTGTAAGAATCACCACTTTCCAAACGTATTTCACGCAACCCACTCTACCAAGTCCAGAGGAGTCATGATCGCCATCAAAGATACCATAGACTTCCAACTCCTAGAAATACTTCCAGACCCCGAAGGACGTTTCATCATCCTAATCTGCACCATTAATAGAGCAACCTACACCATCATCAACCTGTACGCTCCGAACTCTCACCAAATGAGATTCCTACGCAAGCTTATCCGCACATTAAAACCCATCCAAAAAGGCCACACTATTGTGTGTGGGGACTTCAACCTGGTCCCAGATGTGTCCCTAGACTCTACCTCTTCAGCAAAGAGACGCGAATCGCCTCTAAAAGCGTTTATGCAATCCCACGAACTGTATGATGTCTGGCGCTGTCACCATGGCGCTGAACGTGACTTTACCTTTTTTTCCCCCAGACATCTCTCCTACTCCAGAATTGATTTGTTTCTGTCTGATAAGTATATTTTACAAAAAATATCTCAATCTGTAATCCACACCACGGCATGGTCGGACCACGCCCCCACCTCAATTACCATCCAAGATCACAACCTCCAACGTAACACGTTTCTATGGAGACTAAACAACTCCATAATTCAAAAGCCTGGGCCTCAATTAGTGGCTGGTCCGGCCACTGCGGCGGCGCATCAAGCCGCATTTTCGCTTTCGCAGGGCTGCTGGTGAGGGTATCACATTCAGGGGGGTGATCGGAGGATGTAGGGGGATTGTGGCTTTGAGATCTCTCCCGGATATCATCCAGGAGATCTGTGTAAGACTCCCGCGGCGCAGCCGGTCCGGCGCCATTTTCTATGCCACTGACCTTTTCCGCTGGCTTGAAGGAGAATTTCTGTCAATTTCTAGGGGTTTGTACACTGTCATCCTCTTTCTGGACATGCTATCCGGGCTCCTGGGTGACTCTGGAGCAAGGATGGCTATAGATTGAGTATCTGTGAGGGCTGTTAGTAGTTAGTTGCTCTCCCTGGGCTGCCGAGCTTAGTGATTAAGCGGCCATCTTCAGCTCCAGTCGGTCACGTGCCCCCATGTGCTTTTCTTTAACGTACAAATTTAGATTGTTTTAAACGATCTTACTAAACATTGTTACATATATACACACACCTATATCTCTCGATAGATAGATAGATAGATAGATAGATAGATAGATAGATAGATAGATAGATAGATAGATAGATAGATAGATAGATAGATAGATAGATAGATAGATAGATAGATAGATAGATAGATAGATAGATAGATAGTAATTGCACAATTGCTAATGGCCTGGAATGGGGATATTGATTTAATGCGTAATCAGCTGGATAGTATGCAGCAGGAAATGAAGAACATGATCAATGTTTTGGGGAGAATCTAAATTCACTTTTTCAACCAAAAAAAACATCGATCATGTTTTTCATTTCCTTGTTTGCTGACCCCGTTCTGGGCCTTTTCTTTTATAGTATTAAAATTCTATGCCTGTTTACCAAAATTCTAATTAAAAAAAAAAGATGCCTGTTTTTTTATTTAAAAAAATATTTTAAAAATAGAGGCCTGTTTGTAAAAAAAAAAACATATAGAGGCCTGTTTGTTTTTAAAAATAAAAAAATAACAAAAAAAATTGAGGTCTGTTTGTAAAAAAATAAAAAAATAAAAATATAGAGGCCTGTTTGTAACCAAAAAAAAATAAAAAATAGAGGCCTGTTTGTTTAAAAAAAATATATATATATAGAGGCCTGTTTGTAAAAAAAAATAAAACAAAAAAATATAGAGGCCTGTTTGTTTTTAAAAATAAAAAAAAATAAAAATATAGAGGCCTGTTTGTAACCAAAATAAATAAATAAATAAAAAATAGAGGCCCGTTTGTTTAAAAAAAAATGTAGAGGCCTGTTTGTAAAAAAAAATTAGAATATAGAGACCTGTTTGTAACCAAAAAAAAAAAATAGAGGCCTATTTGTTTAAAAAATATATAGAGGCCTGTTTGTGAAAAACAAAAAAATATATAAAATAATGTAAAAAACTAAAACATAAGTATATTGTTAAAAAATTAAAAAAAATATATATATTTTTGACAATCACCATTTTTTACAAAACGCACAAGTGAATGTGCACAGATTAATAAAAAATCTGTTAGTAATGAACAAGATTTGTGGCTTCTTCTTTCAATGCTCAATATCAGTTTTGTAAGTTATTAGTTGTTTACAGTGACAATGGTGCTTATTTACTAAAGGAAAATACACTTGGCACTACAAGTGCTCTAGGATAACCTAGGAGAAAGCCAAAAAGAAAGGCAAGCAATAAATATAATTCAAGATTTGATCTGATCAAGATTTTTTATTTAAAAAAATTAAATATTCTGTGGCATTGCAATGGCCCCCCTACCCATAAAATAATCTACATATTGATCACGAACTTGACGGGCACTTTGAGGGGCCAAGCCAGTACGGACAGTATCCAGGCCCGTCAGAGGATTGTCACTAATAAGTCCGGCCTCAGGCCCAACTGATGAAATATAATTGTTAGAATGTTTTTGTAAAAAGTTGTGTAGGATGCAGCACGCTAGAATAATGTAATTCAGTTTGTATTCCGCCATGTTTATAGCTGTCTGAAACAGGCAGAACCAGCTGGCCAGAATCCCGAAAGCATTCTCCACAACTCTTCTCACTCTAGCCAGCCAGGAATTAAAAACCCTCCTCTCCGGAGTGAGGGTCCTTTGGGGGAATGGCCTCATGAGGTGCTTGCTCAGACTGAAGGCTTCATTTGCTATAAAGACAAAGGGGAGTCCTTCCACGTTATCGGCATCAGGTGGCAATCCCAGGCCATCACCCTGGAGACGCTGGTAGAACTCCGTCTGGGCAAATACTACTCAATCCGACATCCGGCCATTCTTCCCCATGTCCACATACAGAAATTCATATTGTGCAGACACCACTGCCATTAAGACAATACCATGGAACCCCTTATCATTAAAATAGTATGACCCTGAATGGGGTGGTGGCACGATGTGGACGTGTTTCCCATCTATAACCCCTCCACAGTTGGGAAAGTCCCAACGGGTGGCAAAATGGGATGCCACAGTCTGCCATTCCTGTGGCGTAGAAGGAAACTGGGGAATCAAACAAGAAACAAAAAATCAGTCATTTTTAAAATAACATTCTAAAACATTATTGCCCAGCATCAATATAACATTACATTGAAATATTATTTAAGAAATAATATATAAAGGCCCACTTATCAGATTGCTCGCCCCCTCTGATGGCACATTGTTACATTTTAGGGGGGGGTGAAATTCAAAATCAAGTTTAAGGACATGCAGGGTTTGATTTACTAAAAAGGCTACAAGACTGTTCACTTTGAGAAGTACAGTTTTTGCACTCTGCAAGTGCAGTTGCTCCAGAGCTTAGTAAATGAGGTAAGGAGTACACAATCACATGCAAGGGAAATTAATCAAAAAACTTTGTTGCTTGCACATGATTGGATGATGGAAATCAGCAGAGCTTCTGCTCATTTACTAAAGCCCTGGAGCAAATGCACTTGCAGAGTGCAAATGCATTTTGCAAAGTGCAACATATATTTGCTTTTTGTAAATCAACCCCACAGAACATTATATCAAATTATTAAGGGGGGGGATTGTAAATCAAGTTAATGACACACAGACTATTTGGATGAGTTGTAGGGGGGAAGGGGATTATAAATCGAGTTAATGACACACAGACTATTTGGATGAATTGTAGGGGGGGATTGTAAATCGAGTTAATGACACACAGACTATTTGGATGAATTGTAGGGGGGAGGGGATTGTAAATCGAGTTAATGACACACAGACTATTTGGATGAATTGTAGGGGGGATTGTAAATCGAGTTAATGACACACAGACTATTTGGATGAATTGTAGGGGGGGAGGGGATTGTAAATCGAGTTAATGACACACAGACTATTTGGATGAATTGTGGGGGGGGATTGTAAATCGAGTTAATGACACACAGATTATTTGGATGAATTGTGGGGGTGGATTGTAAATCGAGCTAATGACACACAGACTATTTGGATGAATTGTGGGGGGGGGGATTGTAAATCGAGTTAATGACACACAGACTATTTGGATGAATTGTAGGGGGGGGAGGGGATTGTAAATCGAGTTAATGACACACAGACTATTTGGATGAATTGTAGGGGGGGATTGTAAATTGAGGTAATGACACACAGACTATTTGGATGAATTGTAGGGGGGGAGGGGATTGTAAATCGAGTTAATGACACACACACACTATTTGGATGCATTTTAGGGGAAAATAACTACAATGCAGCTGACAAAATTCATTAAAAGTTAGCAGACTAGGTGGATATGGGCCCAGCATTGAATGCTGGGGAGGTTAGTGAAGGCAAATATGCATGCAGAACAAAAAAGAGCATTAAAAGATTACAGCATGCATGAGGACAAAAAGGGGACATTCACACTATATTGCAATGATGGTAAGTAGTGTTTGAGTAAAGAAATACATTACATTACCAAACATTAACTAAAATAACATGTGATGCTAATAAAGGATAACAATTCTTACCTTAATGCAGTCCTTCTGCAGGACCTGAATTATAGCAGAACAGGTCTCTGGGATAATGATCCCCAGAGCCTGGGGGGAGATGCCTGTCGAGAACTTAAGGTCCTGTAGGCTTCTCCCCATTGCCAAGTAATGCAACGTGGCGACTAGCCTCTGCTCCGGAGTGATGGCTTGCCTCATGCAGGTATCCTGCCTGCTGATTTTAAGGGGTGAGCAACGCCACCAAACAGTCAAAAACGGGGTCCGCCATCCGGAGAAAGTTCCTGAAATCCTCAGGGTTATTCTCACGGATCTCACGGAGCAATGGCATGTGACAGAATTGGTCACGCTGGAGCAACCAATTCTTCGTCCATGAACTCCTCCTCGCCCTGTTCATGGACTGGTCTTGGGCTAAAGAATGAACTACAGCACCAAGCACATACAATGCACGAGCTCTATGATGAGTACGTACACATAACATGGCTTCAAAATGGTCGGCTGGTCAAAATGCACTTAACAGAACGCATTGAAGAACAGCAAGGCCTGTGAAGAACGACCTGAAAATCAGCAAGAGCCAGACAATAAAACGCTGATTACTCAATTTGAACTGACCACACGCACTGAAAAGCAGATACAAACCTCACAAGCACAGACTGAACAACAGTTAAAACGAACTGAAAAATACGAGTCTCACAAGCGCGAATGGTCTCTCACCAAACTTCTACTAACACGAGATAAACACGAGATTAGCAGAAGGAGCCCAAAGGGCTATTGAACTTCCATTTTGTAGTCTCGTCGGAGTTGGTGTACGTCACCGCGTACTAGGCTGTCGGACTTTTGTGTGATCGTATGTAGGCAATTCCGCTCATTAGGAAGTCCGCCGCAAGTCCGCCAAAAGTCCATCGAAAGTCTGTCGGATGGGTTGTCGGACTTTTGTAGTTGAAAAGTCTGACCATGTGTATGCGCCATTACAGAGTGTAGTTCAGAAATAAGGAAAGGTGTGGGTTGGGACTTGTTGGCCCTCTTAGGAGTACGTATTTGATCTAGTAGGTGATCCATCATAGCATTGTGTTGTTTTTTCTTGTGGGCCCCTATTTTAATGAGAAGCCCTCTGATGTAGGCCTTGTGGGCATTCCAGAGAACAGTGGGGTTACTTAAAGATCCAACATTAATGTTGAAGTTGTTTTCAATTTCAGATGTGAGCTGTTTTTGATAGTGGGAGCGAGAAATGAGAGAGGAGTTGAGTCTACAGGTTGTCCCTTTTTTGACGTATTGGGTGGGTGCAGCTTCATTGAGATAGGGGCATGGTCAGACCACATTATAAGGCTAATGTTGGTTTCCTGAATTGCTTGTAGGGTATGTTTGTCAGTCAAAAACAGATTGATTCAGGAGTACGTTTTTTGCGTGTTTGAATAGAAGGTGTAGTCCCTTTCTATGCCATGGAGTCACCTCCAAGGGTCGTGTAATTCTTATGACTACATGAAGGAGGAAAGAGCAGTAGAGCGTTTACGGACAGGGTTTGAGGAATCTAGGGTAGGGTCAACTATCTGATTAAAAACACCACATATGATTAGGTGATCTTGCCTAAAAGGTTCCAGTTTCTCCATAACAGCCTTGTAAAAGTGTTTTTGATTAGTATTTGGGGCATAAATATTGGCAATGGTGATATTGCAGATATTTAAGGAAGCATTTAGAATTACATATCTTCCATTGGGATCAAACCCGGAGTTAAGGAGTTGGAAGGAGACCGAGGAGCAGACAGCTAACATGACTCCTGCCTTCTCTTTGGAGGAGTTGGCAAAAACCTGCCTGAGAACTGTTAATGGGAGCAGGTAGGGGGTTTGCAAGAGGAAAAGTGTGCCTCCTGTATGCATAGTAGGTCAGAGTTGTGGTTTAAGGCCTCTTTCCAAAGTAAATTGCACTTAAACAGAGAGTTAGACCCCTTTCACAATGAGGTGCTTTACAGGTGCTATAGCGCTAAAAATAGCGCCTTCAAAGCACCTGTAAAGCTCCTCTCCTGTCACTCCAATGTGAAAGCCCGCCTGGAGCGGTGCGCTGGCAGGTCGTCAAAAAAAAGTCCTGCAAGCAGCTTCTTTGAGGAGCTTTAGGAGCGATGAAATCAACGGCAGCACCGCCGAATCGCCTGCAAAGCGCCTGCAAAGCACAGCTGCAGCGGCCCTTTGCGGGCGATTTTAACCCTTTTTCAGCTGCTAGCGGCCGAAATGCGCTGCTAAAATGACAGTAAAGCTCCGCTAAAAATAGTGGCGCTTTACTGCCGATGCCCCCACCGCCCCAGTGTGAAAGTACCCCTAAGGCCTTTAGCATTGATGGATATGATGGTAATAGACATTGCATACAAATACTACTAGAGGGAGTTTGGCGCTTAAAGGATAAGTTTACCTTTGTTCACCTTTTTTTTTCTTCTAAATTCCAGCTCCCCTATGTACCAATAGAGCATTCATGTACTTTTTTTTGCTAAAATTTCAAAGCTTTCTATAAAACTTAGAGACACTTACCTTACTCCTCCATCCATGTTTCCAAACATATCTGTTGCTTCTGTCCTACTTTATTACAGACTGAAGGTCATGACACAGGAAGGAGTTGACCAGCTGACCTCATTAGCACACACCCTGCATCATACCCCTACCCACTACCAGCTGAACATTTTTTAAATGAAATGCAATCAATCAGTGATCAACCTTCTCACTAAATACACAATATACAGTCAGATTGCATAGTGTATGGCCATCTTTATACAAGTACATAGGAGGCAGTGGACAGAACCACTCAGCTGTCAAGCCCCGTTTACAACTCTGCATAGCAGGAACTTGCATTCCCACATGCATTTTAATTTTTTTTAGCGAGGGGGGAGGTGTTTTGGAGCATTTTCCCCCATCACACATAGGGAAGCTCATCCACTTGAATAGGCTGCCCTACAGTCCCGCCATGTCCAACAATTTTCCGCAAACAGGGATGGAGGCACATTTCAATATGTGCCTCATTTAAAGTCCCAATCCCCCCTCTTCTCTCTTCATATAGGGATGGAGGTCCATGGACATTGGTTGGCAGTGTTCCCCTGCCACCGTGGTGTTAGGGTTCTAGGACTAGGATGGTTTTGTACCGTATCCTGGTCTTATAAAACTCTGAGCACTTTTGTGCTTAGGAGTTCATGCAGCACTATTGCGGTATGTTTACTTAGGGATCCCAACGTTGTGGTCTGCTATATCCGGGGCCACCTCTGTACCTGATCTCCGGGAGCTGCGATGCGCTCTGGTTCCCCCCCCTCCCTCCCTTCTGTCTTTTTTGACGCCGGGGGATGGGCGGGTTCCCACAGCGCATCGGCGCCACCCATCCCGCTCCACTAGTGACGTCACTATTGACGTCACAATGGGGAGCGTGCGAATCTCCTCCAGTGACGGCCAGATGGCAACAGGGGGGTTTTCTCCGCAGATGTAACACTAGGTCTGTGTTGAGGCCCCTCCCCATCCCTGCCGCGCAAGGGTGACGCTGGTTTGTTGGGTCAGCGTGCACGTGTGCGGATCGGGTGTATATCTCACCTCCTCCCACACTATCAGGTGCCATTTTTTAGAGACGCCACACTGCAATACAGTGCTCCTTTGGACCAGCAAGGCACTACCAGTTTTGGGTTTGTGCTTTATTTTTTCACCTGCTTGGCATCCCCCACTGATCGGCCTGATGGAATTGGATATGTCTCTGCCGTATATTTCTTATCTCTCCACATATACTACACTCCATTGGGTCATGGATTTGGCTGTATTTCAATTGACACTCAATGTTTTTTCCTGGCACAGACATCCCTTCCACCATCCCCATCAGACCAACGTTAATCTAACTTATCCTTATTGCATCAGCACATCTTGATACAATTTTTGTATACCTTTTTCTTTTCAGCCTGTCCATTGTGGCGCTCCAACTTTTGTGTCTTTTTCTTTTTTATCATCCTATCATCCTCTACCACCATTTGGGCACCTTTGTCTTGGGGGAGGCTTGTGTGAGCCCGCCTCGCCTAGGCTGACTCCAGCATACCTCAGCTCCCGGGACGGATGCACATGTTTGGTCCTGGTCATGCGTCAACCACACACCCTAAGAGTATGGACTCCATGTAAGTATTTAGGGTGTTTCTCACCCCTGCTTGCCTGTTACATTCAATTACCAGTATACTCACCATAGAATTCATTCATGTTTTAGATGTCCCCTGAATATCTGCCCCTGATGAGTGTCCTTCACACGAAACGCGTCGGACACATGGGATCTAGACACATGTCTACAACACACCCTCTATCCAGAACATCTTTTTTATACCATCAACATGTTTACTGTTTTCACCTGGTTTCCCTCCACCGGTGCTGCTGCATTTTACATGTGTACATATATGAAATGTTTGTATTTATTATCCATCAATGAGACCACAATGTGATGCCAAGTTTGATATGTTCTTGCCGTTTTTTGCATATGCACATACATATGTGTTTGCAATGTACCATTGAAATGATGTTTACTACAATGTCTTTTCTTCATGTGTTTCCCTTTTGATTGGGTTTTTATGCATCTCATTTTTTAATAAACATGTACATTCACTCTAGTTTCCTTCACCGTGTCCATGACCTCATTTAAAGTCCCGCCATGTCCAACAATTTTCCACAAACAGGGATGGAGGCACATTTCAATATGTGCCTCATTTAAAGTCCCAATCCCCCCTCTTCTCTCTACATGCAACAATCGCCCCAAAGAAGCTTCAGAACTTTTTTCTAGAGCGACGCTTGGTATGTTTTTTACTGGGATTTTTGGTGCCGCACATTTCTGAAATGCAAGGAAATGCACAGATGTGAATGGAACCTCATTGTCCTTGTGTTAATGCATCAATTCCACTTTCAGGCCCCATTCACACCTAGCATAGTCAGAGCGAACATTTTGTTTCAAGTTTTTCCTTTGACATGCGTAGGGCAGCCTGCTGATTTAAATTGTCTGTGCTATATGTGGCTTATGGGACATTTTGGTGTTTTGTGGGTTGCGTGTGCGTGTTTACTGTGCATTTTGCAGCATTTGCCCCTTGTTTTTTTACATGGCAGAATGTGTGTTTGCTTCTGTGTTTGGTATGCTGATAACAATTAATTGCACTGAAAGGGTAACTAGTAATTTTAAGTGTATAAAGATAGCCATACACTATACAATCTGATTGTGCAATCTCCTTTAGATCTGCCATCAATTATGAAGTGCAAGGGCTTGCCTGATTAGATATAGAATGATTGGCTAGATAGGTGTTTCCTCCTAGAAATTTGGTAATTCAGCAGGCGTTCCTTAGGTGTGAGAAAGGTGGTAGCTTGATTTTGGAAGGTCACTATGAGTTTAGCAGGAAAGCCCCATCTGTATTGAATATTGTGGTTTCAAAGGGTCATGGTGACTTGAGAGAATTCTCTGCGTCTTTGGGCCATGGCGGCAGAGATGTCAGTGTAGAGTGAGACCGAGATCCAGTAGTGGAGAAACACAGCGAGTGGTCACCATTATATGCTTAGTTTGGAAGAAATGACTATGAGCCAATACATCTCACAAGAGGTAGCAGGTAGATGATTGGGTTTGACAATTCTGTGTGTGCAGTCAATGGAGATGTCTGCTTGACTTAGTTTAGGGAGGAGCAGGAGAAATAGTTGTTGTAGGTAGGAAATTAGATTTGGAGGTTTAACGGTTTCTAGTTCTAACTAGTTCTAGTAGATCTTCTAGATTCACCACTCTGGCTTGGAGGAAACTGATTTCTTCGCTGTGGTGATCATAGGCATCCACCATTTCATTATAAACTGTAGTGTATTCTGTCACCACTTTTTCTAGGTCCACTGTGCATTTCTCTACCTGTTCAACTCTATTATGTAGTGTGGAAATAGAGGCACGCAGTTCATTGGGTATGTCCCTTTGCAGAGAAAGCAGCATGAGCTTTAGAGTATGCTCTGATGCTGCCTGGTCACTAATAGGGAGAGCTGCATTAAAATCTGAATATTTCTCCCCGGGGCTTGTGTCTGCCTGGGATTCCCAGTGTTGCTTTTTAAGGAAAAGTTCTTTAGCAGGGGAAAGTGCGGGGGACAGTGCTGCCTGCTTACCTCTGTCAGAGGGTGATTGCTGGGGAGAGTCAGGATCTGGTGCCAAGCTATCCATTGGCTCTGAAGGATCAATGAGACTCTGTGAGCTGCGGGTGTCCTGTGTAGAGGTAGGAGGTGCCGATCCGGCGCCATCTTGGGATCCCTGCATGGTCTGCTTTATGAAGAAGTCTGTGAGATGGCACGGCTTGTGGAGACTGCCATTTTCCTTATTGGACATGCCTGTCAGTCGTGGAGGATGAAGGCTCCTCTCCGGTATGTCAGGAAGGGGAGAGGTGCTGCTGAGAAGCGCTAAGAGCTGCTTAGTGTCCCAAGGCCGAGTGGAGCTGTGGAGTTAAGCATCCATCTTGCTCCGCGGCCTGCCACACCCCTAAATGAATGCATTTTTATTCACTGACTTGTTCACCAGTATATATTTATTGAGACGTTATATATTGAGTTATAGTATATTGTGGTTGTTAATTGCACTTTTGTTGGTTCATACATATTTAAAAAGAAAGGCAACAGGTTTTATGTATATATTGTTGTTTTGTATTCAGACAATCACTGTCACTGTATGATTAAATATGTTTTTATTTTGATTATCTTAACCACTTAAGGAAGTACTTTTACTGCGGATGGGTGGCAGGGCAGTCTGAATCATGTGCCTGTACATTACCCAGCCTCTTCTGGGTTAGGGGCATGCAGCTTGCTGCTCCAGGAACCTGGCCACTTTGAGCAGCCAGGGGATCACGCATTTGCTATGCAATCACATGATCACTATGTCAACAAAACTGTTATGAATGAATTTCATTAATAACAGCTGTGATGCCTGGGCCAATCACAGCACACAATAGTAAATCACAGCTGTTATGGATGTAAACAATTCATGACAGTTCAAAACATTGCTGTTACAGTGATCATCACTGTAAAAACAATCAAAGAATCTTGATCACCCACCAGAGTAGTACAATGTCACTATGGTGTATTACATTTTTTCATTTTCCCAAAAAATTGTGACAAAAATTACAGCATCACAAAAACTTGCCATGCCTCTTACTAAATGCTAGAGATGGGCTGAATTCCCCTTGGTCCGGTTTGTGGCAGAACTCTCTAACATTGCAAAAATTTCAGGCCTGAATAACGAACCCTATTGAAGTCTATGGGACCCGAAAAGGAAAACTCAAAAGTCCCCATTTTGAAGGCTTATATGCAAGTTATTGGCCATAGGCAGGGTATGGGGGCCTGGGTATTGTCCTGGGGGACATGTATCAATGCACAAAAACTTTGAAAAAAGATTATTTTTAAAGGAGCAGCGATTTTAACCACATTTCCATACCAGGCCAAAAAACACTTTCCTTGTCAAAAGAAGTTTATTAAGTATACAATATTATAAAGATACATAAAGTAAGTTTACAAGGATCTATAAAGTAAGCTCATTGTTTTACAGTAGGGTTTATATAGGTAAATATCATGAAATTTCAAATATTAAACATTGGGTTCACATAAACCTAAATTAAAGATATATAGCATTTCCTTAGTTACTTTTGTAGGTATTTAAATGATTTATACCTACTATACATATTGTTTACAGGTATGCCCCGTACACACGGTCGGACTTTGTTCGGACATTCCGACAACAAAATCCTCGGATTTTTTCCGACGGATGTTGGCTCAAACTTGTTTTGCCTACACACGGTCGCACAAAGTTGTCGGAATTTCCGATGGCCAAGAACGCGGTGACGTCAAGCACGTACGACGAGACTAGAAAAGGCCAGTTCAGAACCAAGCGCGGCACCCTTTGGGCTCCTTTTGCTAATCTCGTGTTAGTAAAAGTTTGGTGAGAGACGATTCGCGCTTTTTCAGACTCGTGGCTTTCAGATCGTTTTCTGCCGTTCAGTTTGTGCTTGTGGGTTTGTATCTGCTCTTCAGTGCGTGCAGTCAGTTCGTATTGGAGTTTTCTGTGCGATCTTGTCCGCTCGTTGCTGTTTTTCAGGTCGCTCTTCACAGGCCTTGCTATTCTTCAGTGCGTTCTGTTACTTCGTTCTGAGCAGCCGACCGTTTTCTAGCCATGTTGCGTATGCGTACTCCTCGTAGAGTTCGTGCTGTGCGGGGGCTTGGTGTTGGGGTCCTGACCTTGACACAAGTCCAGTCCATGAACAGGGTGGGGAGGAGTTCATGGACCAAGAATTGGTTGCTTCAGCGTGACCAGTTCTGTCATATGCCTTTGCTCCGTGAGATCCGTGAGAATAATCCTGATGATTTCAGGAACTTTCTCAGGATAACGGACCCCGTGTTTCACCGTTTGTTGGCTTCGCTGACCCCCTATATCAGCAGGCAGGATACCTGCATGAGGCAAGCCATCACTCCGGAGCAGAGGTTGGTCGCTACCCTGCGGTATTTGGCCACAGGGAGAAGTCTGCAGGACTTGAAGTTCTCGACAGGCATCTCCCCCCAGGCTCTGGGGATCATTATCCCAGAGACCTGTTCTGCCATCATCCAGGTCCTACAGAAGGAGTATATTAAGGTAAGATTTTTATCCTTTTATATCACATTTTATTGTATTGAATGTTTGATAATATATTGTATTTCTTTCCTCATTCCCTAATTACCATGATTGTAATATGCTGTGAATGTCCCCTTTGTCCTCATGCATGCTGGATTTTTATGTAATTATTATTTTAGGTCCTTCATACATATTTGCCCTTCAATAACCTCCCCAGCATGGTGTCTCCTGGCCTATATTCACCTCATGTAGTCACTTAACAATGTATTTTATCAGCTCCATAGTAGTGCTTTACCCCAAACACCCCCTAAAATGTTTGGGAATGTTATTTTTGATTTAAATTCAGGCAGAATGCCAGAGGCTTTTTTTTGTGGTGTCCCCAAATTTTTGGTAACCCTCCCTCCCCCAACTGCTAAGTCAGCTGATCCCAATTCTCTATCCTCAATCATCTATCTGCTGACTTTGCCAAACCCATACACACTATACCCATCTCTTTAGTGCTCAGATTTATGGATGAATTCCCCAAAGCATGTAGTGCAAGGGCCTGCCTGTATACTTTCCAATGGTACTGTTTAAAGTTCTTGTATCCTATTATGATCTTGATAGGTAATAGCAGAATGTCCAAATGTGCTCAAATGTGTACAGTGTGTATTTATATATTTGTATTATGACACTTCTTACCTGTCCAGTGGGCTGCCAATAGTGTAACTAAGGAGGGGCTGTTCCAAGTAATACCCTGTATTTAGGCATTCATCTCTCAATGAAGTGAAGAGGGTTACCTGTCCAAGAGTTCCCCCCCCCTATAATGTTAGAAATGGCCCATGAGAGGGGGGAGGGGGAATATGATAGGTGTACCTTATACTTTGTTGTTGTTAAATTCCCCTTAATAAATGCTATCTGGAGGTTGACCCATAATGTTTGTGTCTAATCTGCTTGCCAGGTTTCTGTGAAAAAATAGTAATGTTTATTGTTTTTTCCTCAACAGTTTCCTTCCACGCCACAGGAATGGCAGACTGTGGCCTCCCACTTTGCCCAGTGGTGGGACTTTCCTAACTGCGGAGGGGCAATTGATGGGAAACACGTCCACATCGTCCCACCACCCAACTCGGGGTCGTACTATTATAATTACAAGGGGTTTAATAGTATAGTGATGTTGGCGGTGGTGTCGGCTAATTACGACTTCTTGTATGTGGACGTGGGGAAGAATGGCCGGATGTCCGATGGTGGAGTGATCGCCCAGACGGAGTTCTACAGGCGTCTCCAGAATGGCAGCTTGGACTTGCCACCTCCAGAGGACAATGTTGAAGGTCTCCCATTTGTGTTCGTTACTGATGAAGCACTTGCGCTGGGGGACCACCTGATGCGGCCATTCCCGATGAGGACCCTCACCCCGGAACAGAGGTTTTTTAATTACCGGCTGGCCAGAGCCCGAAGAGTGGTGGAGAACACATTTGGAATCCTGGCCAGCCGGTTCCGATTATTTATGACACCCATCCATATGGCGGAGTATAAACTGAACCATATAATACTTGCCTGCTGTGTTCTCCATAATTTTCTACGAAAACATTCAGCCAACTATGCTGGCTCAGTTGGGCCTGAGGCCGGAATCCCAAATACATCAACAATGACGGCACTTGAAAGCGGCCGTCCTGGCTTGCCCTCCCTGAATGCCCGTGATGTCCGGTTACGATACCTGGAGTTCTTTGCGGGTAGGGGGGCTATCAATATGCCAGACAATATGTGAAACCTTTTTCAAATAAAAAACAACCAAAAGAAATTCTTGGTGGCCATTTACTGCTTGTGTTTGTTTTAGCTGGACCCTGACAGAAATGTGTTGAGTGCAGAAAATGTCGTGATTGGGTAACCTTATAAAAAACAGTGTTGGCTGGTACTTCCTAAATGCAAAAACACATTTCACTACAAGTGCACTTGCAACTGCACTGAACCTGCACTTGTAGTGCAAACTGTATTTGCCCTTAGGAAATAACCCCCATTTGTGCATAAAACAACAATTACATCACCCCAAAAGTGTTGTAGTGTTGAGACAATAATCCACACATTCTTGAGTAAGGCACTTTTTTATACCTGCACAATCACATGCGCATTTACCAAAGGTTTTTAAAACAAACCAACATGTTTGTTGTATAACAATGTTTGCAGTAGCATTATGAAAAATCAAAATATCCATTTCAGATAAAACAGGCCTGTGTAAAACCAACAAGAAAGCCAAAAAACTTGAACTTACAGAGTTCACATTAGGTAAAACCTGAAGGCTATATCAGACATCAGTATTTAGGAACTGGGTTTGATATAGCGTTCAGATGGGGGGAAATCACCCCTGGAAAAGCCAAATTTGGAAGATGCACACCAATTTACAAATGTCCACATGTGCTATCTGCCATCATGGGGGATCAAGGGACGTGTTTGGGGGGAGCAAGCCCTTCCTCAACGCTACTTTATAATTGAGGAAGGGGTTGCCCCCCCAAAACGCGTCCATTGATCTCCCGTGATGGCAGATAGCACATGTTGGCACACTGTGTGCATCCTCCAAATTTGGCTTTTCTAAACATTGAAAAAAGTTTGGTACGATAAAACAGGTGATTTTGTGGGGTTTAAATTCGCCCCAAAACATCAATGATGTTATTATTTTTTTTAATAACATCATTGATTCTTTGCTGTATGTTTTGCAGTTCAACATTACACCCCATGATCTCCCCGATCAGTTTCTGGGCACTTTCAGATGTAAAGCGTTCTGGATCCCTCACATCACGATCACCTAAAAAGAGATAAAGAACAAAAAAAAGGTCTCAAAAATCTGCCACCATCCATCTCTTTTACCTGAGCCTGTGGTTGCAGACACTCACCTGTTGTGGTGCCAATCTCCACCACGTCTTCTTCTTCCTCCTGCTCTTCTTCTTGGTTTGGTATTTCACCTTCTTCCAGAGGTGGGGGGTCTCTGGTCTCCTGGGATGAGGGGTGTCCGAGTCTTTTCTCCCCTATGTAAAACAAAAATGGTATACTTAGCACACAGATATTTGATGGCAGAACTATAGAAATAGGAAACATTGCTTGGAAGTGGGGTACAATTGTCTATTTTAGCCGAGTTCCAAGATGTATATTTTTTATTGCCCTTTGTCAAGCTGCAATACTTTACCTGTTTGGTACAAGCTTCACAGATGGAGACCCCCCTATAGTATACACTGGAGCAACTGTGTGGCCCCCTAATAAAAATGGTGTTCTTGTGTCCCACACTAGTGCTCCAGTGTCTAAATGTGAAAACAGCTGCTCAGTGTCCTCTCCTTACACACAATCTAGTTTGCATTTCATTCTAGTAACAAACCCATCTACACAAACAAATATTTGGCATCCAAGTAGGCCCCCAAAAATGTGTGAAAATGCATATGGCCTAAACAATGGTGTTCTAGAGGCCGAAAGAAAAATGTTTGATACGAACGAATAATGTGCCCATGAACATTAAAGTTGACCTTTGGAAACGTTACAACTAATCAAAGCATATGGAGCAGAACGAACGTAATAAAGACAGAAAGAATAGGAACACAGCACAACTACTTACTTTTTTGCAGCACTCTCCGGATCTTTCGGTACTGCTCTGGCTCTCTCAACTTCAGGTCCGACCACCGCTTCCTGAGCTGATCTTTAGACCTTCGTACCCCGAAATTCCGCTCTAGACTCCTGACCACTTTCGCCATGATTTTGGCCTTTCGGATGTTGGGGTTGGGGTAAGGCCCATATTTTCCGTCATAGTCGGACTTCCTCAAGATGTCGACCATCTCCAACATCTCCCCAAATGACATATTTGTGGCCTTAAAACGTCTCCTTCTGGATCGGGACGTGCCTGGATCCACCCTTTCCTCCTCCTCCTCCTCGTTGCTACAATTAGCCCGCACCTGCTGTATGTCCACCATCATGCTCTTCCCCCACTGCGCCGAACGAAAAGGGGCGGGGAATACACTAGAAAGAACGTCAGGGGCAGGCAGAGTTACACGCATGCGCAGTGTATATAAAGCGTAACACGCGTGCGTATTACGTTTGATCTGTGAGCGGAGGAAGGAGCATTGAACGCGGCAATCGTAAGAACGAAGGTAAGAGACAAACTTGGGCCTATACTGCTTCTATAGATTGAGGCCTATATTGTAACAAGATTAGGAGAGTTTGGTGTGACATTAGGCTTTGTCTTGTGTTGTGTCTTGCAGTGAACATGGATATGGTACTGAAAGATCAGGACTTCATTTCAGTCTTCATAGAGATGCTAAGGGAGCTGCCCTGTCTGTGGGAGATTAAACACCCCCATTACAAGAACCAAACAAAGAGGAAGGCAGCACTGGAGCAATTGTGTGAAATTGTGAAGCAGGTGATCCCCACGGCAGACATCACTTATTTAAAGATATTAATTGGTGGCCTGAGGAGCACATATCTGAGGGAGCGCAATAAAGTCCTTGATTCGCAGAGATCCGGAGCAGCAGGTGACATCTATGTCCCCAGGATGTTGTACTACGACAGGCTGCACTTTCTGGCAGGCCAGACTGAACCCAGGTCATCCCTCTCCAGTCTTCCTTCCACGCTTCCTTCCCCCCCGGCTGAGGCTTCTGACGCCCAACCTGGGCCTTCCAGGCCACATGTGGAGGAGCCCAGATTGAGCCAGGTATAGCATTCCTCTAAAAATTTCTGCTTGTCCAATCAATGATGTGAACTAGATGTTAGTTGGGAGTACTAATTTATGATTGTGATTGATGATGCAAAAACTAAAACCATGTCCTTTTTCATACACAGGGAAGTCTCAGCCATGAGGTGGCCGGGCCGAGCCGGCTGGCTGATCTGCAGGTCCCTCCATCCCCCCTGGAAAGAGAAAGTGGCAGTAGGAGGAGTGCCCTAGAGGAGGCGGCTATCAGATTTTTTTGTAGGGCTACAGAGGTCCTGGGAGCACCACACACCAGGCAGGAGAACTTTGCTGCATTCATAGCATATAAAATGCAGAGGATGGAGGAGGGCCAAAAAGCCATGTGTGAGGCCCTCATATCAGAGGCTCTGGCGAAAGGTATGAGGGGCCAAATTACACCTCAAACACACCTTCGCGATGGTCCTCCTCCTCCTCCTGCAGGTCCTACTCCTCCTCCAGGTCCTACTCCTCCTCCTGCCACATCTCCAACTGCACAGCCACAGCCCGGAAGGAAGTGTGAAAGGAAGACCAGACAGTGAGGACCCTGGATCCAGTCTGGTCGGCCAAAAGATGCAGCCTCTTGTGGTACCCCAGCCTGGGGACACTGATGTCATCTGCTGCTATACGGATCTCTGTGAATCCCGGACCAGACTGCCCTCCCTTACATATGGACTCCTCAGGCCACCAATTTTGAGGTTTAAGAATTGATGTCTGCCGTGGGGGTCCCAGGCTTCACTAATTTCTCCTGTTGATCCAGTGTTGCCTTCCTCTTTGTTTGGTTCTGATCCCTTAATAAAGGATTTTTGTTTTGAATTATACTCTCCTATGTGTTTTACTTCAAAAATGATGGTTTGTTTGTGAGGATTCAGGTACATTTCTAATATACAATGTGAAATGAACAAGGGACACCAACAACAAAAAATCTCATGGAGATTAAATAATAAAAGATATCAATGGTGTTGGGGTAACTTGCCACACAAAACACACACAAAAATATTCTGGAGTAAAAATAAAAATAACATTGAACAAAGATCAGCCTTGGAAAAAATCCAAACATTAAAGAAAAAAAAAGGCTTAAAAACAAAAAAAAAAACATAAAAAATATAAAACTGTCAGATGTGACAACTAATAACAATATATTGAGGGAATCCCACTAAAAAAACACAAATAAAACTTTGTGAGAAGTGTGTGTGAATATGAGCAGCAAAACTACTTAATTCTTGTCACATTATAAAGAAGAAGAGAGTGCGCTGTATTAAACCATTTTTTACATTGCAGCGTGACGAAAGTGCTGTATCCATTGCGAACGCTAAGTTTACCAGAACGAGCTGTCCCGTGTCGGAATTTCTTCTGAGCATGCGTGGCACTTTGTGCGTCGGAACAGGCCACACACGGTCGGAATTGACGCGATCGGATTTTGTTGTCGGAAAATTTTATCTCCTGCTGTCCAACTTTGTGTGTCGGAAAATCCGATGGAAAATGTCCGATGGCGCCCACACACGGTCGGAATTTCCGACAACACGCTCCGATCGGACAATGTCCATCGGAAAATCTGACCGTGTGTACGGGGCAGTAGAGTGTATATAGGTCAAATAAATTCTGATAATGAGCTTTAATCTTAAGGTGGAGAAAAGGAAAGAGGGTAGGAAGGTAGAGGTATGGTCCACAAGGTTGTCCCGCTCGTCAGTTTATTATTCTTTTTAGTTCTCTTTGAAGCCTTAGAATGGGTGTCTCTGTAAGTCATTTAATCTGTTACCATGGCAACAGGACAGAGTCATTGAAGTTTGACAGGAACTGTTGTTTTATCCAAGGATGCCAAAGTTTTTCAAATTTTGGAATTTGATTTTGATCGATGGCTACCATCTTAGCATGGGACATAGTATTATTCATTTTGTAAATTGTTTCTGCTAGTACCAATGTAGGAGATTTCCATGCCTTGGCCACTGTTTGTTTTGCAGCCGTTATTAGTTGGATCATAAGTTTGAATTGAGAGAGTGTTAACCATTCCGGTTTTAGATTAAGTAAAGTTATATATGGATCTGGTTGTATTATTTTTTAAAATATTTTAGATGCAATCACGAAGACTTCCTTCCAGAAGGTTTGGATTACTGGGCACGTCCACCATATGTGTAAACGTGTGCCTATTTCTGGGCGTCCTCGAAAACAAAGAGCTGAGGTATTAGGTGAATATTTTGCCACTCTAGCGGGTACAAGGTACCAGCGAGTTAGGACTTTATAATTTGTCTCCAGTGCTAAGATGTTGGGTGAAGATGTCTTAGATGTGAGCCATATGTTAGACCAGTCCGTGTCTTCTAAAGTTCGTCCCAGGTCCTCCTCCCACCTCTGAACGTAAGAGGGTTTATTAAGATTTGCTACTCCATATAATTGATTATAAAGTGATGAAATTGTACCTTTAGCAAATGGATCTTTTGTACAGATTGATTCAAAAATGGATAATTGGGATAATGGTGTATCCCCCTTTAGGAATGGTGTATAGAAATTTTTGATTTGGAGATATCTAAATATCTCAGAGTTTGGTAGATCATATTTTTCTCTAAGCGATGGGAATGAAAGGAATGATTTAGATGCTATGAAGTCATTTAGTGTCTGAATGCCTGATGTTGTCCAAGCTTTAAAAGAATTTGGGTAGATCCATGCCGGATAAAAGGCCGGATTTCTGATAAAAGAAAGGAGAGGATTGTGTGGAGATTGTAACTGATATTTGGTTTTTAGTTTATCCCAGAGAGATAAGAAGTGTTTAGTTATGGGATTATGAATTTTAAAGCGGTCTTTAGGATCAAGCCATAATAAGTTTGATATTAATAGAGGGTCATTTTCTGAAGCCTCTATAAATACCCATAATGGGATTTCCTGTTTTGCATGGTATTTGGACAGACTGGCCAAATGTGCTGCTCTGTAGTAGTTAGTAAAATTAGGGTATCCCAGGCCTCCTTTATTTTTGGGAAGATGTAGTGTGTGTATAGGTCTACGTGGTTTAGAAGAGCCCCATATAAACAAAGTTGCTCTTTTTTGTACTATTCTCAAAAAATAGGAAGGAATTGGAATAGGGAGGACTCTGAATAGATAAAGCAATTTGGGTAGAATAGTCATTTTGATTGCATTAATCTTCCCTATCCAGGATAAAGGAAGTTGCAACAATTGTTTTATTAGATTTGTGATCTGTCTTAATACAGGAGGATAATTGGTTGAGAATAAGTCAGAATGAGATGCTGTTAAATGAATTCCAAGATATGGGATTGATTTTTCTGCCCATGTGAATGGGAGTGCAGCCCTAGCCGGGATCAATTCCATGTTTGTGAGTGAAATATTAAGCACTAGGCATTTCTTAGGATTAATCATAAGGCCGGATAGGGCTGCAAATCCATCAAGAGCTGGTATTAAGTTAGGACCAGAGACCTGTGGTGATGATAGAAAAAGTAATATATCGTCTGCAAATATACATAATTTGTGTGTAATACCTCCTACTTCAATGCCAGTTATAGTTTGGTTTGTTCTGATTAGGGATGAGCCGAACACCCCCCTGTTCGGTTCGCACCAGAACATGCGAACAGGAAAAAAATTCGTTCGAACACGCGAACGCCGTTAAAGTCTATGGGACACGAACATGAATAATCAAAAGTGCTAATTTTAAAGGCTAATATGCAAGTTATTGTCATAAAAAGTGTTTGGGGACCCGGGTCCTTCCCCAGGGGACATGAATCAATGCAAAAAAAAGTTTTAAAAACGGCCGTTTTTTCAGGAGCAGTGATTTTAATAATGCTTAAAGTCAAACAATAAAAGTGTAATATCCCTTTAAATTTCATACCTGGGGGGTGTCTATAGTATGCCTGTAAAGGGGCGCATGTTTCCTGTGTTTAGAACAGTCTGACAGCAAAATGACATTTTGAAGGAAAAAACACATTTAAAACTACCGCGGCTATTGCATTGCCGACAATACACATAGAAGTTCATTGATAAAAACGGCATGGGAATTCCCCAAAGGGGAACCCCGAACCAAAATTAAAAAAAAAAAATGATGTGGGAGTCCCCCTAAATTCCATACAAGGCCCTTCAGGTCTGGTATGGATATTAAGGGGAACCCCAGCCAAAATTTAAAAAAAAAATTGACGTGGGGTTCCCCCTAAATTCCATACCAGACCCTTCAGGTCTGGTATGGATTTTAAGGGGAACCCCGCGCCAAAAAAAAAAAAAAAAAACGGCATGGGGTCCCCCTAAAAATCCATACCAGACCCTTATCCGAGCACGCAACCTGGCAGGCCGCAGGAAAAGAGGGGGGGACGAGAGTGCGGCCCCCCCCCTCCTGAACCGTACCAGGCCACATGCCCTCAACATTGGGAGGGTGCTTTGGGGTAGCCCCCCAAAACACCTTGTCCCCATGTTGATGAAGACAAGGGCCTCATCCCCACAACCCTGGCCAGTGGTTGTGGGGGTCTGCGGGCGGGGGGCTTATCGGAATCTGGAAGCCCCCTTTAACAAGGGGACCCCCAGATCCCGGCCCCCCCCCTGTGTGAAATGGTAAGGGGGTACTTACCCCTACCATTTCACTAAAAAACTGTCAAAAATGTTAAAAATGACAAGAGACAGTTTTTGACAATTCCTTTATTTAAATGCTTCTTCTTTCTTCTTTCTTCCTTCATCTTCTTCTTCTTCTGGTTCTTCTGGCTCTTCTGGTTCTTCCTCCGGCGTTCTCGTCCAGCATCTTCTCCGCGGCATCTTCTATCTTCTTCTCCTCGGGCCGCTCCGCACCCATGGCATGAGGGGGGAGGCTCCCGCTCTTCTCTTCATCTTCCTCTCTTCTTCATCTTCTTCTTCATCTTCTTCTTCTTCTTCCTTCTTCTCTTCTTCCTGTCTTCTCCGGGCCGCTCCGCAGCCATGCTGTGGCATGGAGGGAGGCTCCCGCTGTGTGACGGCGTCTCTTCGTCTGACGGTTCTTAAATAACGGGGGGCGGGGCCACCCGGTGACCCCGCCCCCCTCTGACGCACGGTGACATGACGGGACTTCCCTGTGGCATTCCCCGTGACGTCACAGGGAAGTCCCTCAAGTCACCGTGCGTCAGAGGGGGGCGGGGTCACCGGATGGCCCCGCCCCCCGTTATTTAAGAACCGTCAGACGAAGAGACGCCGTCACACAGCGGGAGCCTCCCTCCATGCCACAGCATGGCTGCGGAGCGGCCCGGAGAAGACAGGAAGAAGAGAAGAAGGAAGAAGAAGAAGAAGAAGATGAAGAAGAAGATGAAGAAGAAGATGAAGAAGAGAAGAAGATGAAGAGAAGAGCGGGAGCCTCCCCCCTCATGCCATGGGTGCGGAGCGGCCCGAGGAGAAGAAGATAGAAGACGCCGCGGAGAAGATGCTGGACGAGAACGCCAGAGGAAGAACCAGAAGAGCCAGAAGAACCAGAAGAAGAAGAAGATGAAGGAAGAAAGAAGAAAGAAGAAGCATTTAAATAAAGGAATTGTCAAAAACTGTCTCTTGTCATTTTTAACATTTTTGACAGTTTTTTAGTGAAATGGTAGGGGTAAGTACCCCCTTACCATTTCACACAGGGGGGGGGCCGGGATCTGGGGGTCCCCTTGTTAAAGGGGGCTTCCAGATTCCGATAAGCCCCCCGCCCGCAGACCCCCACAACCACCGGCCACGGTTGTGAGGATGAGGCCCTTGTCCTCATCAACATGGGGACAAGGTGTTTTGGGGGGCTACCCCAAAGCACCCTCCCAATGTTGAGGGCATGTGGCCTGGTACGGTTCAGGAGGGGGGGGGGGGCCGCACTCTCGTCCCCCCCTCTTTTCCTGCGGCCTGCCAGGTTGCGTGCTCGGATAAGGGTCTGGTATGGATTTTTAGGGGGACCCCATGCCGTTTTTTTTTTTTTTTTTTTGGCGCGGGGTTCCCCTTAAAATCCATACCAGACCTGAAGGGTCTGGTATGGAATTTAGGGGGAACCCCACGTCAATTTTTTTTTTAAATTTTGGCTGGGGTTCCCCTTAATATCCATACCAGACCTGAAGGGCCTTGTATGGAATTTAGGGGGACCCCCACATCATTTTTTTTTTTTTATTTTGGTTCGGGGTTGCCCTGTGGGGAATTCCCATGCCGTTTTTATCAATGAACTTCTATGTGTATTGTCGGCAATGCAATAGCCGCGGTAGTTTTAAATGAGTTTTTTCCTTCCAAATGTCATTTTGCTGTCAGACTGTTCTAAACACAGGAAACATGCGCCCCTTTACAGGCATACTATAGACACCCCCCAGGTACGAAATTTAAAGGGATATTACACTTTTATTGTTTGACTTTAAGCATTAATAAAATCACTGCTCCTGAAAAAACGTCCGTTTTTAAAACTTTTTTTTGCATTGATCCATGTCCCCTGGGGCAGGACCCGGGTCCCCAAACACTTTTTATGACAATAACTTGCATATAAGCCTTTAAAATTAGCACTTTTGATTTCTCCCATAGACTTTTAAAGGGTGTTCCGCGGCATTCGAATTTGCCGCGAACACCCCAAATTGTTCGCTGTTCGGCGAACTTGCGAACAGCCAATGTTCGAGTAGAACATGAGTTCGACTCGAACTCGAAGCTCATCCCTAGTTCTGATGTATTGGGCCATGGGTTCGAGTATAAGGGCAAATAATAAGGGAGATAATGGGCAACCCTGTCAGGTACCTCTTTCGATATTAAAGGCATCAGATTTGTATCCAGCATATTTTATATAGGCTTTGGGTTTATTATATAATGCTTTGATCCATGTTAAAAAGTGGGGTCCAAAATCCCATTTTTGTAATGAATATTGCATATATTGCCAGGATACTGTGTCAAATGCCCTCTTAATATCGAGAGATAGAAAACATAAAGGGATTTACCGTTTTTTAGCAATATGTGCCAATAACACTGCCCTGCGTATATTATCGCCTGCCTGTCTATTTGGCATGAAGCCTACTTGATCTCTATGTATTAATTTTCCTATAATGCTATTGAGGCATTTTGCTATTATTTTTGCTAATAATTTAATATCGAGGTTTAACAGAGAGATAGGCCGATAATTCACACAGGAAGTATCATCAGAAAGGGGTTTTGGGATCATACAAACAATTGCCATTAGTGTTTCTTGCCGAAAAGAATGTCCATCTAGAAGTTTGTTAAAAGTTTCAGTGAGAATGGGAGAGAGTATTTCTGAGAATGTTTTATAGTATAAAGCTGAGTAGCCGTCTGGGCCTGCTCTTTTGTTAAGTTTTAGGTCTTTTATGGCGTTAGCAACTTCATCTATAGTTATAGGCTCATCCAAACTGCTTTTTTGATTCTGAGATAACTCAGGTAAGGTTATTTTTGAGAAGAAGGATTCAGCCTCTGTAGGATTAAATTCATTGTTTGTCTTGTATAAAGTTGTGAGATGTGAGTGAAATTTATGGACTATTTTAACTGGATTACAAGTGTAAACATTTTTTGATAATTTCAAACGTATTGGTTTGAAAGATTTGTTAGTTGAATTTAATGCCCGAGCCAAATATGTACCTGGTTTGTTTGTATTCATGTAGAAATTGTGTTTGGAGCGTTTGAGGGATTTATCAACTGACTCAGTGAGAAATAGATCGTATTCCAATCTAGATTTTTCCAGATGAGATTTTGTACTCTGAGATGGATTATCTTGAAATGATATGTAGGCTGCATTAAAATTGAGTTCTAGTTTTTTTGCTAGATTTTTGCGTTCCCGTTTAAATAGTGCCATTTGTCTTTGTATTGTACCACGCAAGACAGGCTTATGAGCTTCCCACAGTGTTATTGGGGAGATGTCTGTTGTATTATTAATTGATATGTATTCCTTTAAAGCTTGTTCAATGGCCATCTGATGTAGTGGGTGTTTGAGCATTATGTCCGGTAAGTACCACGTTGGGTCATGCGCTTTTGGTATGGCTGAGGCTATAGTAGTGTATACTGCATTATGGTCAGACCACGGAATCGGAATTATATCTGATGCAATAATTTCTGGTATCATTCCTATTGTTAGAAAAATATGATCTATTCTGGTGAAGGTTTGATGAGGGTGCGAGAAATAAGTGAATTTCTTTTTCATTGGGTTACTTTCTCTCCACGAATCTACCAGATTGTATTTGGAAAGAAGTTGAGAAAAAGATAATCTAGAGGTTATTTTGGATGGTGTAAAAGGTGATTTATCTAGAAATGGGAGGAGGACCTGGTTCGAATCCACACACATTATCACTGTTCCTATTTTGTGTGTATTAATCACTTGTAATATATGTGAGAGGAATGGTGTAGGTTGTTTGTTAGGAGCGTAGTAGGAAATCACCGTGATTGCTGTATCCATTATATAAGCCATGAGTATCAGGTATCTACCTTCTGGGTCTTTAATTTCTGATGATAAGGTGAATGGTGTGGATCGGTGAAATGCAATTAGAGTTCCCCTTTGCTTGGTACAGGCAGAAGCCGTGTAAATTTGTTGATAAAAAGGAGAAATATATTTTGGAGTAGAATCTTTGGTGAAGTGTGTTTCTTGGAGGCATACTATGTGAGCCTTCTTGTTATGGAAAGTACGGAAGGCTTTGGTCCTTTTTTGAGGGACATTTATTCCCTGAACATTCAGGGAAAGTATATTCAGTGGTGCCATGGCAACAGATCAAATAGTTTTGACTTATTTTTTGTTATGCAGAGCTGACTGCGCAGATCAACCTGTGTGGACTGAAGAGATGAAAAGATAGAAAAGAAACCAGTGAATTCTGGAGTAAAGAGTAAACAAAAAACATATGAGATTAGATGATACATTGTATAAATTATTTTTTGCAAGTAATCACAATTTACCCGTGAAAGAGAATAAATATCTCTCTCAGGGGAATAAGTGCCTTCGTCACACTCCCACATAATATGGTTGGGAGAATGAGGAGGGCTAATGGGGGTACACGGATCTTCCGCTTACAGGAGAGAAGTGCTATGTCAAAAGACATCAAAATGATGTTTCATTAATTGGAGTGCAGAATATAGTTTTTGTTGAAATTATTTATTCCAGGATGGTTGTATATGGTTAGTCTTGCCCTAGGTTAAATAATTCAGTTAGAAAGGTACTGTTAATAACTTTGGTATTGATGAAGATAGTTTGAATTATTTTGGGATTTTAACCCTTTTAGAGTAAACAATTACATATTTTATTCATATGTAACTGTTTAGATATGTTAACTCATAAAATTGAGGTTGTATGGCTTCAGATTAGAATAAACAAAAACATAATTCTATGAACTAGTTAGGTAATAATATATTTGTTTTAAGAAAAAGAAAAGAAAAAGCTTCCATTACTTCTGGATTATTGAACATATTTGTCCTAAAAAGTAATAAATCTATTGTTATTACCTGATAATATATAACTGAACAAGAATTTCCTTATTTCACTTATATATTCTAAGGCTATATGAATCAGAAGCAATAAGAAATATAACTGGAATGTAACATGATCCCACACAGTGTGTGACTATCAGAATGCAGTTACATTCAGTTATAAATACAGGTTTTTTATAGAGAACCATCTCTTAGTATAATAAATGAAGAGATATCAGGAATTAGGATGTCAGTCCATTGAATCTTCTTGGTCCATGGATGATGTGGCATAACGGCCTCTTTTGTGAGAATGATGATTCCCATTTTGTTCTGGAATTTTCTGGGTGCTGCCTGAAGGTGAAGATGATGCCATTCTTCTGCGTGTCGGAGGGTTGCTGCTTGTGGGTTCTGTCAGATTTAATTTTAAAAGGGTTTGTTGTAGTTCATCTGCTGATCTGCTTCTATAAATTGTACCTTGGTAGTTAAATCTGACTGAAAAGGGGAAGCCCCATTGATACATAATGTTGTGGCGTTGCAGTTCCATTAGTTGGGGTTTCATGGATCGTCTTTTAGTAATAGTAAGTTGGGATAGGTCAGCAAAAATTTGATAATTGTGTCCTTGAAAATTAAGTTCCTTTTTTTCTCTTGCAGCAATTAGTATTTGTTCTTTCGTTCTGTAATAATGAAATTTTGTGATTATATCACGTGGGGGTCCATCTTTCTTTTTGGCTGTGAGGGCTCTGTGTACTCTGTCCAGTTCTAAACGTTCAATAGGGATATCTGGCTTTAGTTCTTGTAATAGAGCAGTAATAGTAGATTGCAGGTCTGTCACAGTTTCAGGTATTCCCCTTATGCGCAAGTTTGAACGTCTGGCTCTATTTTCGTAATCTTCGAGCTTAGTTTGAAGTATTAAATTCTCTTCTTTTAATAGTTCCAATTCTGTTATATTTTCTTGGGTTGTAATTTCAATTTCATCCATTTTTATTTCTAAGGCTGCGGTGCGGTTTCCCAGCTCTCATATTTCTTTGGTTAGGCTTTTTGTTATTTGGTCTGAGGTTTGTTTTAAAGCCTTATGAAGCATCTTTTCAAATTGTAATAATATTACTGGGGATGCTGAGGAGGCTTGTGGAGAAGTTTGTGAGAGGATTTGTTCTGTATCTGACTCAAATGGAGAGTCTTGCTGTGACATTTTCTGTCTGTGAGAGCGTCCTGATGCTGTATCTTGTGAGGTGACTGGAGCTGCTTCAGCTGCAGAGAGTGCCTGTGAGCTCTTTGTGAGGTGATTTTTATTTCTGCCACGGTTTCCTCCCAGTACCATATTTCCTGCCCAAACTTTCACAGTTTGTTCCCAGGGGCAAAAAGGTTCAAATGGATACCTTTTGAGCCTGCAGGCTCCGCTTTGTCCTTCTCTTCTCTCCTCAGCGGTGTGGAGCTCTAACAATGCATGTCTGCTCCGCTAGGCTCCGCCCATCTCCCCCTCCCAAAAAACACTTTCATGAATTTAAAAAAAAATCCCATTTTTTTTGTAAAATGTGAAAGATGATGTTACGCCGAGTAAATAGATACCTAACATGCCATGCTTTAAAATTGTGCACATTCGTGGAATGTCGCCAAACTTCAGTACTTAAAAATCTTCATAGGCTACACTTTAGACATTTTTACAGGTTATTAGTTTAGAGTTACAGAAGAGGTCTAGTGCTAGAATTATTGCTCTCACTCTAACATTTGTGGCGATACTTCACATTTGTGATTTGAATGACGTTTACATATTCGGGCATGACCTATTTATGTATGTACGTACAAACATGAGGTGATGGGGCACTTAAAAAAACTTTCCCTTTAATTTTTTATTTTTTAATTACTTTATTCCTGTTACACGTAATGTAAACATCCCTTGTAATAGGAATAGGGCATGACAGGTTCCCCTTTACGGAGAGATCTGGGGTCTATTAGTCCCCAGATCTCTCCTCTTTGCTGGAAAGCCTGAGATAAAAAAAAGAAAAATCTGCTGGCGCTGGAAGTGATGTCATAGAGATGGCCAGAGACCATCTGGTCCACGGCCAGTTCTATGGTAAACCGCTGCAGTGGTTTGCTAAACAGCCACTATGATTGCTTTTATTTTGCAGGGAATCGCTGACTGAAAAAAAAAGATATCTGAATGATGCCTGCAGCAGGAAATCTCCACTAAAGTCCATGACATCATATGATGGCCTACAGGTGGGAAGGGGTTAATGATGCTTGAAGTGAAACAATAAAAATGAAAAAATCTTTTAAATATAGTGCCTGGGGGCGTCCCCTTCGTCTGCCTGTAAAGTGGTGCATCTGTATCATGTATAGAACCTGCTGCAGCAAAACGGACATTTATAAAGACAAAAATGAAGAAGCCAAATTATAGTACCAAGATTAACATTTTTTTTTTAGATTAAGTCTGGTGTCTTTTTACTTACATACTTTGGATAGAAGTAACAGGTGTGGACAAATTGGGCTTTGAGTGTTAGTGGTGCCTTCACACCATAACTCTATAGAGATACTCTTGATGAAAGCAAGAATTGGTCTTGCTGTAAAAAAATTAAATTTGATGCCCCGTCACACAGTTGGGGGAAAAAGGTCTTTGGTTGTTGTTGGTGCCTTCACACCATAACCTTCTAGAGGTACTCTTGATGAAAGTAAAAATTGGCTTTGCTGTAAAAATTTTAATTTGACACCCCTGTCAAACAGTTGCAGAAAAATTGGTCTTTGGGTGTTGTTGGTGCCTTCACCTACATAAGCTTCTAGAGGTACTCTTGATGAAAGAAAGAATTGGCTTTGCTTTGAAAATTGAAATGTGATGCCTCTTTCACACATTTGCGGAAAAAATGGTCTTTGGGTGTTGTTGGTGCCTTCACCCTGTAACCTTCTAGAGCAGGCATCCTTAAATGGCAGACCTCCAGGTCCGGCCTGCGTCACTGTCCTGTTGGCCTGCCGTGGTCCCACAATTTAGGAGCCTTTTTTTGCCTCAGCCACTGTAACTGCTGTCAGTATCAAAGCAGAGCAGAGAGGCAGGCTAGATAGAGACAGGGAGGCACAGCTGCTTAAAATGGATGGCGGGAGCAGGAGTTGCCAGAGTTAACTCTTGAAGTTAACCAGCCAGTGATTGGTTGTTAGGATGCAGTCCCAGCAACCAATCACCTGGTGGGTAACTTGAAATGTTAACCACTTCAATACCAAGGGCGTCATATGACGTCCTGGGCTTTGAGCAGGTATATCTGAATGATGCCTGTAGTTACAGACATCATTCAGATATTGCTGGTTTCAGCCGGTGAATCTCTACACCATAGGAACGATCATAGAGGCCATTCCACCGCTTGATCGTTCCTATGGGAGGCGAGAGGGGACGTCCCCCCCTCCCGCCACCCTCCGGTGCTTGCTCCGACTCACTGTTACGATCGGTGAGGCGGAGAGTGGATCCGCCGGTGCCGGATGTAGATCATAGAGATTTCCGGTGGACCAGAAGGTCCCCGGAGTCTCTATGATCATCGGAGGCCGGGCGCGATGTTATGACGTCACGCCCGGCCTCTCCATTCAAAAAAACGGCGCCGCTTCGGCTGGGAAGTGGCGATTGTTTTATTTTTTTTTTTATTTCAGGCTTCCCAGCCTAGTGGTGAGATTTGGGGTCTTATTGACCCCATATCTCACTATTAAGAGCACCTGACATGTCATATTGCTATTACAAGGGATGTTTACATTCCTTGTAATAGGAATAAAAGTGATCAGTTTTTTTTTTTTTTCAAAAAAGTGTCAAAATAAAAAAAATAAAATATAATTAACAATAAAAAAAAAAAAAAATTTTAAAGCGCCGATGTCCCCGTGTGCTCGCACGCAGAAGCGAACGCATACATAAGTCCCGCCCACATATGAAAACGGTGTTCAAACCATACATGTGAGGTATCGCCGCGAACGTTGGAGCGAGAGCAATAATTTTGGCCCTAGACCTCCTCTGTAACTCAAAACATGTAACCAGTAAAAAAATTTCAAGCGTCGCCTATGGGGATTTTTAAGTACCGAACATTGGCGCCATTCCATGAGCGTGTGCAATTTTGAAGCGTGACATGTTATGTATCTATTTACTTGGCGTAACTTCATCTTTCACAAAATGCAAAAACATTGGACTAACTTTACTGTTTTGTTTTTTTTTAAACACAAAACAGTTTTTTTCCCCCAAAAAACACGTTAGAAAAATTCCTGCGCAAATACTGTGTGAGATAAAAAGTTGCAACAACCGCCATTGTATTCTCTAGGGTCTTTGCTAAAAAAACATATATAACGTTTGGGGGTTCTATGTAATTTTCTAGCAAAAAAAATGATGATTTTTACATGTAGGAGCAAAGTGTCAGAATTGGCCCGGTATTGAAGCGGTTAACTCCAGCAGCTGCCGATCCTGCCCTACATCCAGAGCTGTCTTTGCTCTTGCTCTCTGCTCCATGCCCGAGTAAGGTAGGATAGTGAAGGGGCAGAGCTGCAAGGGCAATAAGAATGGGGGTATAGAGCTGCAGGGCCTGCAAAGTAAATTGGGAGGACAGAGCTGGGGGGAGATAATGTGAATAAGTGGTGCAGAGCTTCAGGGGCTGTAATGTGAATGCTGCAGTGGCTGCAATGCAAATTATGGGAACAGAGCTGGGGAGGCAGGAAGGTGAATAGCGGGGGAAGAGCTGCAGGGGCTGCAATGTAAATTGGGGGAACAGAGCTGGGGGACAGTAATGTTAATAGTGGGTAGAGCTGCAGGGGCTGCAAAGTAAATTGGGGGGCAAGGCTAGGGGGTGGCAATGTGAATAGGGTGAGCATAGCTGCAGGGGCTGCAATGTAAATTGGAGGGCAGAGCTAGAAGGGCGGTAATGTGAATGGTGCAGAGCTTCAGGGGTGATAATGTGAAAGGGGGGTGCAGAGCTGCAGGGGTGGTAATGTGAATAGGGATGCTGTAAACCAGGGCAGAAGACACCACTGTGGGGGGACATGAAGGAGGGCAGAGGATACTGATCTCTGGGGGGACTGAGGACACTGACATAAGAAGGGAATTGTGATATAAGAAAAGGGGGGCTGTGATGTGAAGGACCAGAGTCATCGCACAAACTTGCAGTTCCGACCTCAGGAATTTTTTTTCTGAATGGACCTCCATGAATTTTAATTCAATACCCCTGTTCTAGAGTTACTCTCGATAAAAGCAAGAATTGACCTTACTGTAAAAAAAATTAATTTGACGGCCCTGTCAAACAGGTGTGGGAAAATTGGTCCTTGGGTGTTTGTGCCCATGAAACCTATACCAAAAATTATTCAAGATAAAATCAACACACACAAACCTAGACAGTCTTGCAGAGATTTGGGATCTCAATAACACTTAACTAGCGGCATCTGCATCAGGGGCTTGATAGGGGACTGATTTGTTTTTACAGCTGTCAGCCAGCCAATAGAGTCTGTGGACAGAAGCGCTCTTTTATAAGCACTGAGGTGCGATTGAAATAATTAATCATCACTTTGTCCAATCAGGGCTCTGACAGTGCTAACTGACGAAGCCTTGCACCTGACCAGCGGTCAGGTGCAAGGCTTCATCCAATTAGGGCCCTAGAATGCAAATTTGGATGTTCGCCAAACAGGCAAAGTTCGGCCCAAACTTTTGCTCGGCTTAAACTGTTCGCCCATCTCTACTAAATACCTCAGACTGTCTACTTTCCAAAAAGGGGTCAGTTGGGGTATTTGTACTGTCTTGGACTTTAAGAGCCTCAAGCAATTAGATTACCAGATGCTACAACTTTCACACAAACCAATGTATATACACTTATTGGATTTTTTATTTTTACCAAAAGACATGTAGCAGAATAATTGTCTTATATGCATGAAGAAATTAGATTTTTATTGGATATGTTTCTATAGCAAAAAATGTAAAACCAAGTGGTGATCAAATACCACCAAAAAAATCTCTAATTGTGTGAAAAAATGCTATAAATTCTATTTGCATACAGTGTTGCATGACTGCGCAATTGCCAATTAAGTTAGCACAGTGCTGAATATCAAAAAATAGCGTGGTCACAAAGGGGGTAAAACCTTCTGAAGGTCAAGTGTTTAACCTAGTGTAGATTTATTTGTTTTTTTTAAACACATTACTATTGTTTTCTTAGCTTTCCACACAGCAAAACAACATCCATTTTTTTGTTGACATTCAAATTAATCTTTAGGCTTAAATACTTTGTGCATGTGTATATTTTCATTTTTTCTCCAGCAGAAATATTGTTTTAAAGGCTAAGTTTACCTTAGGAACATTATAGCATTGTACAAGTACCACCACACACTGTATTCAGCTCTTGTGTAAAGTAAATGAAACACAAACTTCAGCTCTAACCCCATTGGTCACTCCCCTCTTACATATTTCACTCACATTGGGCTTAATCAAAGACCTCTTCTGATCGTGGGTGCAATGCTTTGTAGGATCCTGTGGGGAAAAATAATAATTGTGCTTTTTTCTGCACAAATATGTGCCATTGTTATTTTTTCCTGAAAGATGAATTTATCCTTTAAATGAATCTGATAAACAGTAACCTTTTCTTTTACATTTTTGTTCATTTGTTGTGCAATAAATTAAAACAATAAAATAACCATGGTAATATGCTGTCAGAGGCATTAGCTTTGTCAGTGCCACTTTACTTCAATCTAGTTATTCAGTGTTCTGCAAAAGTGGCTTTTGCTCAATGTTTTTGTATTGATTGGTGCGGCTGTCTGACACAAGTCAAAGTATATCCCCTCTATTCAATCTCTAGAGGAATGTGTTAAACGCAAATGTATATCTGTGCTAATGATGACTGGCATAAATCTATAAATGGTATTTCTAGAAAAGACACTAAGAAAACATACAATAAACATGATTATATTTTATTCATGAATTTCACAATTTCTAAAATCAATCACTTGATACTTTAGGGTTTCAAACTAAATATTCATGTGGTACATCAAACTAGCAGCAAAATGAATTTAATATGCTATATTCATTAAACTAAGTTGGCATTAGGTAAATTATATTCTGTTTTTGAATGTGTGATTGCATTTGAATGCTTTTCATTTGAGGATCCAATGCCTAAATCCCTTTTTAAGATTTCAAAACTGTAATTATGCAATTTGAAAAATATACAGTATATTGAAAAAGTAACTCAGGGCTTGCTATGTGGACTATTAACCTTTTTTAATAAGTAAACATACCATTTTTAATATTGCAAACATGCAATTTTTCTATAACTTTAATAGACTTATGTAAATATTGCAAAAAGCAGCAGTGTGTAGTAACCCCTTATGCTATAAGCCCTAAATCAATTGGCCTAGACTTCTGAAGTTTAATTTTAATTGGTTGCCATGCATTTATTTCAGATATGGCTCCAGATACTTATCAAATGGAGCCTTGCAACTTTAATATGTGAGAGCTTCTTTGAAATAAAACATATAACATACTAAATAGCATGTTCTGCTTTAAGTAGAAGACTGAATAGCGATGATTAAGGTGTGGCTAATTATAAAGCATGAGAATTGAGTTTGGGGGGATGAATAGCTACCATCACCTGTTGCTAGGACGCGTGGCCAACAGTGTCCTAGCAACAAAGAATTCTGTTGCTTGCTTGTTTAAAATTGTAAACAAGTCAGCATGCATCTCGAATTATGTGATAAACTAAATATGATCTATACCATTTTTAATCAATGACATCAGGCAGCCTGTTGACATTCAGCAGGCTGTCAGTGGCAGTGAAAGTCCATTAGAAGAGGATTGCCATCATCATGTTCGTGGCAGTGGATCATTGCAATTAGGGATGAGCTTCGTGATCGAGTCGAACCCATGTTCGACTCGAACATCGTCTGTTCGCCCGTTCGCCGAATTGCGAACGATATGGGCCGTTCGCGCCAAATTCGTGTGGCGCGTCACGGCCCATAATTCACTGCAGCATTGCAGTGCATTGCTGGCTGATGATTGGCCAAGCATGCACTATGACCCGCATGCTTGGCCGATCACAGTGCCGTCTGAACAGAGAGCCGTAATTGGCCAAAGCCAAGGAGGCTTTGGCCAATTATGGCTCAGGGCATTTAGTACACGCCCCACACTATATAAGGCCACCTGCACGGCGGCCCTGTGTAGTGTGTGTTCTGGCGTTGAAAGAGATAGACAGAGAGACAGTGTCATTTGATTTGAGTTAGATAGATTAGGTAGAACAGTCAGTCAGTTTAGCTGCACTTACAGTGTATTGTGTATATATATGCATCCCAGGTGTTGCATATATCTATATATATATATATATATATATATATATATATATATATACACTGTATTCAGTTTAGCTAGATCCGTTCCTGTTATCTTCCTACTGACAGGCAGGCTTGTCTTGTTACAGTATTTACAGCTACCTGAAGAAAATTGCTGGTGTTCTTTTGATCTTATTAGTACCACAGTCAGGCAGCTAGACTATTTACAGTTAGTGCAGTGCGTCCTGCTCACAGTGTTCAGCTAGATCCGTTCCTGTTATCTTCCTACTGACAGACAGGCTTGTCTTGTTACAGTATATACAGCTACCTGAAGAAAATTACTGGTGTTCTTTTGATCCTATTAGTACCACAGTCAGGCAGCTAGACTATTTACATTTAGTGCAGTGCATCCTGCTGACAGTGTTCAGCTAAACCTACAAGTTATTGGGGTGCGTCCTGCTCACAGTGTTCAGCTAAACCTACAAGTTAGTGTGGTGCGTCCACCTCACAGTGTTCAGCTAAACCTACAAGTTAATGCGGTGCGTCCTGCTCACAGTGTTCAGCTAAAACTACACATTAGTGGGGTGCGTCCTACTCACAGTGTTCAGCTAAACCTACAAGTTAGTGGGGTGTGTCCTGCTCACAGTGTTCAGCTAAACCTACAAGTTAGTGGGGTGCGTCCTGCTCACAGTGTTCAGCTAAACCTACAAGTTGGTGTAGTGAGACCTCTGCACAGTGTTCATCTAAAGCTACAAGTTAGTGCAGTGCGTCCTGCTCACAGTGTTCAGCTAAAACTACAAGTTAGTGCTGTGCGTCCTGCTCACAGTGTTCAGCTAAACCTACAAGTTGGTGTAGTGAGACCTCTGCACAGTGTTCATCTCAAGCTACAAGTTAGTGCAGTGCGTCCTGCTCACAGTGTTCAGCTAAAACTACAAGTTAGTGCTGTGCGTCCTGCTTACAGTGTTCAGCTAAAACTACAAGTTAGTGCTGTGCGTCCTGCTCACAGTGTTCAGCTAAACCTACAAGTTGGTGTAGTGAGACCTCTGCACAGTGTTCATCTAAAGCTACAAGCTAGTGCAGTGCGTCCTGCTCACAGTGTTCAGCTAAAACTACAAGTTAGTGCTGTGCGTCCTGCTTACAGTGTTCAGCTAAACCTACAAGTTGGTGTAGTGAGACCTCTGCACAGTGTTCATCTCAAGCTACAAGTTAGTGCAGTACGTCCTGCTCACAGTGTTTAGCTAAAACTATAAGTTAGTACTGTGCGTCCTGCTCACAGTGTTCAGCTAAAACTACAAGTTAGTGCTGTGCGTCCTGCTCACAGTGTTCAGCTAAACCTACAAGTTGGTGTAGTGAGACCTCTGCACAGTGTTCATCTAAAGCTACAAGTTAGTGCAGAGCGTCCTACTCACAGTGTTCAGCTAGATCCGTTCCTGTTATCTTCTTACTGACAGGCAGGCTTGTCTTGTTACAGTATTTACAGCTACCTGAATAAAATTGCTGGTGTTATTTTGATCCTATTAGTACCACAGTTAGGCATTTAGACTATTTACAGTTAGTGCAGTGCGTCCTGCTCACAGTGTTCAGCTAAACCTACAAGTTAGTGGGGTACGTCCTGCTCACAGTGTTCAGCTAAAACTACAAGTTAGTGCTGTGCGTCCTGCTCACAGTGTTCAGATAAAACTACAAGTTAGTGTGGTGCGTCCACCTCACAGTGTTCAGCTAAACCTACAAGTTATTTTTTTGCGAGCTCTGCACAGTGTTCACCTAAAGCTACCTGTAGAAGGTTGGTGGTGTTTTCCTGATCCTATCACTACCGCAGGCAGCTAAGAAAGCTACAAGTTATTTTTTTGCGAGCTCTGCACAGTGTTCAGCTAAAGCTACCTGTAGAAGGTTGGTGGTGTTCTCATACTACAGGCAGGCAGTTGATTTTGCTAGCTGCAGTATCAGTACATATATATATATATCCCAGCTTAGTGCAGCTACAGGCCATTAGTATGTCTGGAAGGCCAAGAAGGAGAGGCAGACAGTCACAAGCCAATAAGAGAGGGCAAGCAGGCTCTGTGTCTAGTGCTGGTCGTGGAGACGGTGCATCCTCATCAGCACGTGGCCGTGGGACACGCTTGGACTTTTTTTCGGCAGCTGGCCGTGTTGAGCTGCAACATGCGGAAGACTTGGTCGTGTGGATGACCAAGCCGTCCTCATCCTCCTCATCCTCTCTCACCCATGCACAGGGTACTTTGTCTGGCAAAGCAGCGGCCTCTTCCCTCAGCTCAATGTCATCAGTGACTCCTTCCCTAGCCCCACCATGTCCTCCTGAGGAGTCCCTCGAACTGTTTGACCACAGTGTTGGGTACATGCTCCAGGAGGATGCCCAGCATTTGGAAGGCTCTGATGATGATACTGAGCTTGATGAAGGCAGTGACATGAGCATGGACAGAGGGGGTGCCCAAGAAGGACAGCAATCTGGCAGTCATGCTCCCCCTGCTGCAGCATACTGCCAGGTTTGCTCCAGTGATGAGGAGGGAGGGGATGATGAGGTCACTGACTCAACGTGGGTGCCTGATAGGAGAGAGGAAGAGGAGGAGGAGGAGGAGGCGGCACATCACCAACGAGGCAGGATGCCCTCCAGGGGCCAGCCTAAGGGCAGCACATTGACTGCATCACACCCCAAAGCTCCACATGTGCAGGGCGCTGCAGTCTCTGCGCGTTATTCAAAAGGTTCTTTGGTGTGGGCCTTTTTTGAGATGAGTGCATCAGATCGCACCGCTGCTATTTGCAACATATGTCTCAAGCATATCTCGCGTGGCCAAAACATCTCCCGCTTGGGTACCACATGCTTGACCAGACATATGTTGACCTGCCATGCAGTTCGTTGGCAAGCGTATCTAAAAGACCCACACCAAAGAACAAAGAGGACCTCTCCTTGCTCCTCATCAGCTGAGATCTCCAACCCCACTATACCTTCAGTCCTCTCTGAGACCTGCACTGAGAGGAATGAAGGTGTAGAATTAGGTGTGTCACAGCCAAGTACTTGTGGGCAATGTGCTTTTGGTACACCGACGTCAGATTATACCATGCAAATTTCCCTGCCCCAGCTGCTGCACCGCCGAAAGAAGTTTGCTCCCAGCCATCCACATGCGCAGCAGTTGAATGCTAGCTTGGCAAAATTGCTAGCACTTCAACTGCTGCCTTTTCAGTTGGTAGACTCTGCCCCCTTCTGTGAGTTTGTGGAATGTGCGGTTCCTCAGTGGCAGGTACCCAAACGCCACTTTTTCTCACAGAAGGTGATTCCGGCTCTCTACCGCCATGTGGAAGGCAATGTCCATGCCTCGCTGGACAGGGCGGTCAGTGGTAAAGTGCATATTACCACTGACTCATGGTCCAGCAGGCATGGACAGGGACGTTACCTAAGTTTCACGGCGCATTGGATGACTCTGCTGGCAGCTGGGAAGGATGCAGGACAAGGTGCAGTAGTGTTGGAGGTTGTTCCACCACCTCGCCTCCAAAATGCTAATGATTGTGACACACCTCTCTCCTCCACCCCCTCCTCTTCTTCTTCCTCCATGGCCTCTTCCTGTGCTTTGTCCTCGGAACCAGCGGTGCTCCGTAGCCATTCAAGGGGCTATGCAAGTACGCAGGCCAAAAGATGCCATGTGGTGCTTGAGCTGGTGTGCTTGGGGGACAGGAGTCACACTGGGGCAGAGGTTCTGTCAGCTCTGCAGGGGCAGGTTCAGAGGTGGTTGACGCCACGCCAACTTAAGGCAGGAATGGTGGTTTGCGACAATGGCACCAACCTCCTCTCTGCCCTCCGACAGGGACAAATGGCCCATGTGCCCTGTTTGGCTCACGTCCTTAACTTGGTGGTGCAGCGGTTCTTGGGCAGGTACCCGGGCTTACAGGATGTCCTGAGGCAGGCCAGGAAAGTCTGTGTGCATTTCCGCCGGTCATATAATGCCAGTGCTTGGCTGACGGACCTCCAAAAGGAGTTTAACCTGCCCAAGAACTGCCTAATCTGTGACATGCCCACCAGGTGGAACTCAATGTTGGCCATGCTGCAGCGGCTGCACATGCAGCAGAGGGCCATCAATGAGTACCTGTGCGACTATGGCACCAGGACAGGGTCAGGGGAGCTTGTTTTTTTTTCCCCACGCCAGTGGGCCATGATCAGGGATGCATGCACTGTCCTGTCACCATTTGAGGAGGCCACGAGGATGGTGAGCAGTGACAGTGCATGCATCAGTGACACTGTCCCCCTTGTCCACCTGTTGGAGCACACACTGTGTGGAATAATGGACAGGGCATTTGAGGCAGAACAGAGGCAGGAAGAGGAGGACTTCCTTAGCTCTTAAGGCCCCCTTTATCCAGACAGTGTTCCTGCGTGCCCGCCGATCACACAGGAAGAGGACGAGGAGGAGGAGGAAGATTGTGTCAGTATGGAGGTGGAGCCTGGCACTCAGCATCAGCAGCAGTCTTTAAGGGATCAGTCCCAAGAAACACATGGACTTGTACGTGGCTGGGAGGAGGTGGCTGCGGACCATGTCGTCCTTAGTGACCCAGAGGACTCCGGACCGAATGCCTCAGCAAACCTACGCTGCATGGCCTCCCTGATCCTGCAAAGCCTGCGTAAGGATCCTCGTATTTGTGGTATCAAGGAGAAGGACCAATACTGGCTGGCAACCCTCCTTGATCCACGTCACAAGGGTAAGGTTGCAGACCTTATCTTGCCATCGCAGAGGGAGCAGAGGATGAAACATCTTCGGGAGGCCTTGCAGAAAGGTCTGTGCAACGCGTTCCCAGAGACTGGGAGGTTACAAACTCCTGTTTCTGGACAACGTGTTGCTGAGGCTTCGGGCAGTCAAAGAAGGAGCGGTGGAGAAGGTGGCCGTCTGACCGATGCGTTCAGACAATTTTTTGGTCCGCAGCCCCAAGGTATGATCGGTTCCAGCAACCATCGCCAGCGTCTGTTTTGTGCAGGAATACCTAGGGGCAAGATCTGACTTGGACACCTTTCCCACCGAAAATCCTTTGGGTTACTGGGTCTTGAGGATGGATCACTGGCCAGAGCTTGCACAGTATGCAATTGAGCTACTGGCCTGTCCTGCATCCAGCGTTCTTTTGGAATGCACATTCAGTGCTGCTGGAGGCTTTGTAACCGATCACAGGGTGCGTCTGTCCACCGACTTGGTCGATCGACTGACCTTCATAAAAATGAATCAGTCTTGGATCACCACCAGCTACCAAGCACCTGATGCTGATGTAACCGAATAATTTTTTTTGAAATCTCAGATCCCTTCAAAGACTGCCTATACTGATGCTGAGTGACTATCCCTGAGAAATTATCCTCTTCCTCCTCAATCATCACGCTGATAGCTTGTAAGAACATTTTTGGTTCTGGGCACCACCACCAGTGCCTAAGGCACAATTTTTCAGCCCCTGTTTAACAGGGGCGTGTAATTACAATTTTTGATGCAATACCTTGCAGCAGGGCTCGTTTCTGCGTTACAACTAGAGTATCTGTGAGGGGTTGCAGTGTTTTTGCACCAGTGCCTAAGGCCCAATTTTTCAGCCCTTGTTTAACAGGGGCGTGTAATTACAATTTTTGATGCAATACTTTGCAGCAGGGCTTGTTTCTGCGTTACAACTAGAGTATCTGTGAGGGGTTGCAGTGTTGTTGCACCAGCACCAGTGCCTAAGGCCCAATTTTTCAGCCCTTGTTTAACAGGGGCGTGTAATTACAATTTTTGATGCAATACTTTGCAGCAGGGCTCATTTCAGCATTGCAACTAGAGTATCTGTGAGGGGTTGCAGTGTTGTGGCACCAGCACCAGTGCCTAAGGCCCAATTTTTCTGCCCATTTAACAGGGGCGTGTAATTACAATTTTTGATGCAATACTTTGCAGCAGGGCTCGTTCCTGCGTTCCAACTAAAGTGTCTGTGAGGGGTTGCAATGTTGTGGCACCAGCACCAGTGCCTAAGGCCTAATTTTTCAGCCCCTGTTCCACAGGGGCATGTAATTACAATTCTTGATCTAATATTTCACAGCAGGGCCCATTTCTGCACCCACCAAGAGCAAGTGAGGACTTACAGTGTTGTGGCACCAGCACCACCACCACCACCAAACGCCCAATTTTTCTGCCCCTGTTCAACAGGGGCATGTAATTGCAATTCTTGATCTAATATTTCACAGCAGGGCCCTGTGAGGGCTTACAGTGTTGTGGCCACAACAACACATAAGGCCCAAATTTCTGCTGATTATATAGGGCAGGCCCCTACTTTCAAACATCTAACTTACAAACGACTCCTACTTGCAAACGGAAGGAGACAACAGGAAGTGAGATGAAATCTACCCCTAGGAAGGGAAATTCTCTCCTGTAAGAGTTAATATGGGAAAAACATTTCTCATTTCCACTGATGCTTTCCAATCCTTGTTCCACAAAAAAACCCAAATTTTCAAAAAACATTTGTCATTGGGACAAAAAGTGAGGGGAAATCTTCTGAAGAGGAGGAAAGACAGCAAAACAAATGTCACAGGGGTGATAACCCTTCCCTATGTTTTCCAAAAAGCTTAAAAAAGATTTTTTGGCTGGAGCTAAACACGTTAAAAATGTACCCGTTCAAAATTACAAACAGATTCTACTTAACAACAAACCTACAGTCTCTGTCTTGTTTGCACCGCCTGTATACTGCTGTTCAGAGTATATAGGGCCTGGTGGCCCCACACCTTTCCTTATTTTATTTTGGGTTAAGACCCAAAGGGCCTGGTAATGGACTGGGGGGTACCCATGCCGTTTGTCTCACTGATTTTCATCCATATTGCTAGGACCGGACATTATATTAAACCCGCAAGCAGTTTTAAATGAGATTTTTTCCTTTAAAAATGACATTTGGTGCAGGGACTGTTCTAAACACGGGAAACACGCGCCACTTTATAGGCATACTATAGACACCCCCCAGGTACGATATTTAAAGGAATATTTCACTTTTTTTTTTTACTTTAAGCATCATTAAAATCACTGCTCCCGAAAAACGTCCGTTTTTAAAAGTTTTTTTTGCATTGATACATGTCCCCTGGGGAAGGACCTGGGTCCCCAAACCCTTTTTAGGACAATACCATGCAAATTAGCCTTTAAAATGAGCAATTTTGATTTCGAACGTTCGAGTCCCATAGAAGTCAATGGGGTTCTAACGTTCGTGCAAATTTTCGGTCCGTTCGCAGGTTCTGGTGCAAACCGAACCGGGGGGTGTTCGGCTCATCCCTAATTGCAATCATTGTTCATTAAGACCGAGGTTGGATCATTGTGATCACTGGATGACATTGGATCACCATCATCATTGGATGACGTGATTTGAAAAGGATTTATACAGTATGTACTTATTCATTCCCATGGGGGGATATCTGGGGGGCCTTTATTTTAAAGGAAGCTTTTAGACTACAATAAGTCCCCCTCACAAACCCTTACAACTACCAGACCAGGGATATGGAGAAGAGGCCCTTTTCCCATTAACATAGGGGCATGGTACTTTGACAAGGGGTCCTCTGGTTTGGTACCCTCCACATGTTGAGGGAATATTATCAGGTATGGTTCAGGGGTGTGCACACTCACTGCCTGCCCTTTACAGGCAATAGCCAGGTTGCATGCTCAGATAAGGATCTGGTATGCCATTTGAGGAGGACCACCCTCAAGACCATCATTATAGATAGGGGTTCTTGTATGGATTTTTTTGTGGCTGACCCCATTGATTATATATTCTCATGACCGCATGTGGCCAATGGTATCACCCAGGACATGGGGCAATGATTAACATTATCTCAGACTGTGGCTCTCAGTTTATAACCCAGTTTTGGAAGGCCCTTTGCTCTCAGCTAGGGATTAAGTTATTGTATTCTTCAGCATATCATCCTGAGACAGATGGCCAGGCAGAAAGGACTAATTAGATTCTAGAGAAGAGGGTTTGTTGTCTGATGGACAGTGATGAGGTGGAGTAGGTTAACATCCTTTCAGGGGCGGAGTTTGCCTTTAATAATTGTGCCAGCACATCTACAGGGACCTCTCCTTTCTACTGTGTTTATGGGTTGCATTCTCATGTGTTCTCCTTTGATCTTCCACCCTCCGATGTTCCAGATGCAAACACTACGATTGAAAATTTCTCCAAACTCTGGTCCGATGTTAATCATGCTATTTCTTGCTCTGTGCAGGCTTTTAGGAAAATGGCTGACAAGAGGCGCTCAAAGGCACCAGGATATAAAGTTGGTGACAAAGTGTGGCTATCATATAGGAATCTGTCCCTGCATGTTCCATCTAAAAAACCTTGCCCAAAATTCACCGGGCCCTATGAAATTTCAGGGATTGTTAATCCTGTGACCTGTAGATTAAAAATTCCCCCATCCATGTGCATTCCAAATGTCTTTCATGTTTCATTGTTGAAACCTGTTCATCCAGCCTCCAAGTAAACGAGCCAGAACCTGTGGACGTGTTGGACAGTCAGGAATATGAAGTGGCATTTACTCTTGATTCCAGACGAGTGCACGATTCCTTACAATTTCTCATTCACTGGAAAGGTTTCGGCCCAGAGGATCGATCTTGGGTCCCTGCTCGTGATCTTCATGCTGACCGACTTAAGAAGAAATTCCATCTTTGTTTTCCAAGTAAACCTGAGGGTGCAGGAGAAACCCCTTGAGAAAGGAGGGGGTACTGTCAGTACTAGGATCCCTTTAGGACCCAGAAGAACTTACCTGCCACGGCCTTTGCCTGGGAAACAACAGTGATTGGCCAGCTGACATGGACGTTCACTGTATTGTTCATTTAAGCACAAGAGACTCCATTTTGTTCTCACTGTTGAAATGTGTTCTGTAACCTTCACCTAACACACAGACACATCTCCTACTAAACGCTCTCTACTCCCCCCTCCCTTTTCAAGGTTTTACTTTTGCAATTGTTTTATTCGCTAGCTTTTAATAATATATTTCTATTTGTTAGCTTTCAATAACATATTTCTATTTGTTAGTTTTTAATAACATTTCACACCACTCCTTTCTTATCTATGTATAAAATAACATGTAATAATACATTTTGACACTGAATGCAAATTTTAAACACAGTGATTGAGTCCTGTGAATCTGTTCCTGCAGCTGCAGTATTAACTTTGTGTTAGAGCCCTAATCAGAAATTAGTCATAACAGTTTGGTGAGTCAGATATCAGGAGTTTCGCAGAGTCTCCAGAAGGAACCGCGCTTTGATTGGGATCATCAGGAAACGCAGACCTCAAATGCCGGCTAGGTAAGCTGCCCTTAAGCTTGCTATATTTCTGCTGTTCCTGTGTATCCTATCTGTTGGTTCTCAAGGAAACCAGACCACTCTCGGATCTTTCTGTTTGGGTAACTTGTGTGTGAATGTGTTTTTGTCCCCCTTCATGGGTTGGACTGTGTGTGGATAGGGAGAATCCTCTGCAGTTCCCTGCGTTGACTCCTTGTGGGCGACCTGGGTCAGAGGCGCATAGTAGGGTCAGATAAAACTCACTGAGAAGAGAAGAGATGAGGAGGGTATCTTAATGAGTGTTTTGTCTATTGTCATAAACCCCTTCTATCCACATAGATAAGTGGAGACTATTCTTGTAAATCTGCAGATTTGCTGTACTATTTGTTTTAGAGGCAAGAGGGTATAGGCACAAGTAGAGAAGACTGGCCAGTCATTATGGGCATTAAATTAATTAAGGGAATGAAGGGTGAAAGACCTTCAGAAAATGCCCAACGGAAGATGAGCGCTAGAGAATATATGAACCTAAGGTACGGTTCCGCCTAGACTGAGCCCCTAGATAAATGGGTAGAATGGACAAAGGGAACAGCTAAACCTTTAAAATCTGAAGGGACTTTTCATTTACAAGTATGGCAAACTTTTCTGCATGATTATGGCCCACTACTGTGCAGTGAAGGAACGTGGAGAATAGCTTGCACATGGGAGACAGATGCTAAAGTAGCAAATCAAACTGGCTTGACGGAGATATTTAATAAAAGTACTGCCCAAAATTACTACGTTTGGCCAGAAGACTCTGTAGAGGAGGACCCCTTAAAGCCAGGTTGGCTTTAAGGGGTCCACGCACAAAAGCAAAAGAATTAGATTACATGGAACACACAAAAAATGAGCTATGCAATATAGTAGAGAGCAGAGGTTTAACAGCCCCACATCAACCTACAAAGAGGGATTTGTCTTGTATCCTAGAAAAAGATGATTGGCATAAATCAAAAGGCATATATGCAAAACTAGATCTCTCTGAACTTAAGGCGTTGGCCAGAGAAAGAAAGATAGAGTCGGAACTTCTGAAGCAAACCATAATTTCCTTGTCAAAAGAAGTTTATTGAGTATACAATGTTATAAAGATACATAAAGTAAGTTTACAAGGATCTATAAAGTAAGCTCATTGTTTTACAGTAGGGTTTATATAGGTAAATATCATGAAATTTCAAATATTAAACATTGGGTTCACGTAAACCTAAATTAAAGATATATATAATTTCCTTAGTTACTTTTGTAGGTATTTAAATGATTTATACCTACTATACATATTGTTTACAAGTAGAGTGTATATAGGTCAAATAAATTCTGATAATGAGCTTTAATCGTAAGGTGGAGAAAAGGAAAGAGAAAGAAGAAAAAGGGTTGAAAGGTAGAGGTATGGTCCACAAGGTTGTCCCGCTCGTCAGTTTATTATTTTTTTTAGTTCTCTTTGAAGCCTTAGAATGGGTGTCTCTGTAAGTCATTTAATCTGTTACCATGGCAACAGGACAGAGTCATTGAAGTTTGACAGGAACTGTTGTTTTATCCAAGGATGCCAAAGTTTTTCAAATTTTGGAATTTGATTTTGATCGATGGCTACCATCTTAGCATGGGACATTGTATTATTCATTCTGTGAATTGTTTCTGCTAGTACCAATGTAGGAGATTTCCATGCCTTGGCCACTGATTGTTTTGCAGCCGTTATTAGTTGGATCATAAGTTTGAATTGACCATTCCGGTTTTAGATTAAGTAAAGTTAAATATGGATCTGGTTGTATTATTTTTTTAAATATTTTAGATGCAATCACGAAGACTTCCTTCCAGAAGGTTTGGATTACTGGGCACGTCCACCATATGTGTAAATATGTGCCTATTTCTGGACATCCTCGAAAACAAAGAGCTGAGGTATTAGGTGAATATTTTGCCACTCTAGCGGGTACAAGGTACCAGCGAGTTAGGACTTTATAATTTGTCTCCAGTGCTAAGATGTTGGGTGAAGATGACTTAGATGTGAGCCATATGTTAGACCATTCCGTGTCTTCTAAAGTTCGTCCCAGGTCCTCCTCCCACCTCTGAACGTAAGAGGGTCTATTAAGATTTGCTACTCCATATAATTGATTATAAAGTGATGAAATTGTACCTTTAGCAAATGGATCTTTTGTACAGATTGATTCAAAAATGGATAATTGGGATAATGGTGTATCCCCCTTTAGGAATGGTGTATAGAAATTTTTGATTTGGAGATATCTAAATATCTCAGAGTTTGGTAGATCATATTTTTCTCTAAGCGATGGGAATGAAAGGAATGATTTAGATGCTATGAAGTCATTTAGTGTCTGAATGCCTGATGTTGTCCAAGCTTTAAAAGAATTTGGGTAGATCCATGCCGGATAAAAGGCTGGATTTCTGATAAAAGAAAGGAGAGGATTGTGTGGAGATTGTAACTGATATTTGGTTTTTAGTTTATCCCAGAGAGATAAGAAGTGTTTAGTTATGGGATTATGAATTTTAAAGCGGTCTTTAGGATCAAGCCATAATAAATTTGATATTAATAGAGGGTCATTTTCTGAAGCCTCTATAAATACCCATAATGGGATTTCCTGTTTTGCATGGTATTTGGACAGACTGGCCAAATGTGCTGCTCTGTAGTAGTTAGTAAAATTAGGGTATCCCAGGCCTCCTTTATTTTTGGGAAGATGTAGTGTGTATAGGTATACGTGGTTTAGAAGAGCCCCATATAAACGAAGTTGCTCTTTTTTGTACTATTCTCAAAAAATAGGAAGGAATTGGAATAGGGAGGACTCTGAATAGATAAAGCAATTTGGGTAGAATAGTCATTTTGATTGCATTAATCTTCCCTATCCAGGATAAAGGAAGTTGCGACCATTGTTTTATTAGATTTGTGATCTGTCTTAATACAGGAGGATAATTGGTTGAGAATAAGTCAGAATGAGATGCTGTTAAATGAATTCCAAGATATGGGATTGATTTTTCTGCCTATGTGAATGGGAGTGCAGCCCTAGCCGGGATCAATTCCATGTTTGTGAGTGAAATATTAAGCACTAGGCATTTCTTAGGATTAATCATAAGGCCGGATAGGGCTGCAAATCCATCAAGAGCTGGTATTAAGTTAGGACCAGAGACCTGTGGTGATGATAGAAAAAGTAATATATCGTCTGCAAATATACATAATTTGTGTGTAATACCTCCTACTTCAATGCCAGTTATAGTTTGGTTTGTTCTGATGTATTGGGCCATGGGTTCGAGTATAAGGGCAAATAATAAGGGAGATAATGGGCAACCCTGTCGGGTACCTCTTTCGATATTAAAGGCTTCAGATTTGTATCCAGCATATTTTATATAGGCTTTGGGTTTATTATATAATGCTTTGATCCATGTTAAAAAGTGGGGTCCAAAACCCCATTTTTGTAATGAATATTGCATATATTGCCAGGATACTGTGTCAAATGCCCTCTTAATATCGAGAGATAGAAAACATAAAGGGATTTACCGTTTTTTAGCAATATGTGCCAATAACACTGCTCTGCGTATATTATCGCCTGCCTGTCTATTTCGCATGAAGCCTACTTGATCTCTATGTATTAATTTTCCTATAATGCTATTGAGGCGTTTTGCTATTATTTTTGCTAATAATTTAATATCGAGGTTTAACAGAGAGATAGGCCGATAATTCACACAGGAAGTATCATCAGAAAGGGGTTTTGGGATCATACAAACAATTGCCATTAGTGTTTCTTGCCGAAAAGAATGTCCATCTAGAAGTTTGTTAAAAGTTTCAGTGAGAATGGGAGAGAGTATTTCTGAGAATGTTTTATAGTATAAAGCCGAGTAGCCGTCTGGGCCTGGTCTTTTGTTAAGTTTTAGGTCTTTTATGGCGTTAGCAACTTCATCTATAGTTATAGGCTCATCCAAACTGCTTTTTTGATTCTGAGATAACTCAGGTAAGGTTATTTTTGAGAAGAAGGATTCAGCCTCTGTAGGATTAAATTCATTGTTTGTCTTGTATAAAGTTGCGAGATGTGAGTGAAATTTATGGACTATTTTAACTGGATTACAAGTGTAAACATTTTTTGATAATTTCAAACGTATTGGTTTGAAAGATTTGTTAGTTGAATTTAATGCCCGAGCCAAATATGTACCTGGTTTGTTTGTATTCATATAGAAATTGTGTTTGGAGCGTTTGAGGGATTTATCAACTGACTCAGTGAGAAATAGATCGTATTCCAATCTAGATTTTTCCAGATGAGATTTTGTACTCTGAGATGGATTATCTTGAAATGATATGTAGGCTGCATTAAAATTGAGTTCTAGTTTTTTTGCTAGATTTTTGCGTTCCCGTTTAAATAGTGCCATTTGTCTTTGTATTGTACCACGCAAGACAGGCTTATGAGCTTCCCACAGTGTTATTGGGGAGATGTCTGTTGTATTATTAATTGATATGTATTCCTTTAAAGCTTGTTCAATGGCCATCTGATGTAGTGGGTGTTTGAGCATTATGTCCGGTAAGTACCACGTTGGGTCATGCGCTTTTGGTATGGCTGAGGCTATAGTAGTGTATACTGCATTATGGTCAGACCACGGAATCGGAATTATATCTGATGCAATAATTTCTGGTATCATTCCTATTGTTAGAAAAATATGATCTATTCTGGTGAAGGTTTGATGAGGGTGCGAGAAATAAGTGAATTTCTTTTTCATTGGGTTACTTTCTCTCCATGAATCTACCAGATTGTATTTGGAAAGAAGTTGAGAAAAAGGTAATCTAGAGGTTATTTTGGATGGTGTAAAAGGTGATTTATCTAGAAATGGGAGAAGGACCTGGTTCGAATCCCCACACATTATCACTGTTCCTATTTTGTGTGTATTAATCACTTGTAATATATGTGAGAAGAATGGTGTAGGTTGTTTGTTAGGAGCGTAGTAGGAAATCACCGTGATTGCTGTATCCATTATATAACCCATGAGTATCAGGTATCTACCTTCTGGGTCTTTAATTTCTGATGATAAGGTGAATGGTGTGGATCGGTGAAATGCAATTAGAGTTCCCCTTTGCTTGGTACAGGCAGAAGCCGTGTAAATTTGTTGATAAAAAGGAGAAATATATTTTGGAGTAGAATCTTTGGTGAAGTGTGTTTCTTGGAGGCATACTATGTGAGCCTTCTTGTTATGGAAAGTATGGAAGGCTTTGATCCTTTTTTGAGGGACATTTATTCCCTGAACATTCAGGGAAAGTATATTCAGTGGTGCCATGGCAATAGATCAAATAGTTTTGACTTACTTTTTGCTATGCAGAGCTGACTGCGCAGATCAACCTGTGTGGACTGAAGAGATGAATAGATAGAAAAGAAACCAGTGAATTCTGGAGTAAAGAGTAAACAAAAAACATATGAGATTAGATGATACATTGTATAAATTATTTTTTGCAAGTAATCACAATTTACCCGTGAAAGAGAATAAATATCTCTCACAGGGGAATAAGTGCCCTCGTCACACTCCCACATAATATGGTTGGGAGAATGAGGAGGGCTAATGGGGGTACACGGATCTTCCGCTTACAGGAGAGAAGTGCTATGTCAAAAGACATCAAAATGATGTTTTATTAATTGGAGTGCAGAATATAGTTTTTGTTGAAATTATTTATTCCAGGGTGGTTGTATATGGTTAGTCTTGCCCTAGGCTAAATAATTCAGTTAGAAAGGTACTGTTAATAACTTTGGTATTGATGAAGATAGTTTGAATTATTTTGGGATTTTAACCCTTTTAGAGTAAACAATTACATATTTTATTCATATGTAACTGTTCAGATATGTTAACTCATAAAATTGAGGTTGTATTGCTTCAGATTAGAATAAACAAAAACATAATTCTAGAAACTAGTTAGGTAATAATATATTTGTTTTAAGAAAAGAAAGAAAAAGCTTCCATTACTTCTGGATTATTGAACATATTTGTCCTAAAAAGTAATAAATCTATTGTTATTACCTGATAATATATAACTGAACAAGAATTTCCTTATTTCACTTATATATTCTAAGGCTATATGAATCAGAAGTAATAAGAAATATAACTGGAATGTAACATGATCCCACACAGTGTGTGACTTTCAGAATGCAGTTACATTTAGTTATAAATATAGGTTTTTTATAGAGAACCATCGCTTAGTATAATAAATGAAGAGATATCAGGAATTAGGATGTCAGTCCATTGAATCTTCTTGGTCCATGGATGATGTGGCATAACGGCCTCTTTTGTGAGAATGATGATTCCCATTTTGTTCTGAAATTTTCTGGGTGCTGCCTGAAGGTGAAGATGATGCTATTTTTCTGCGTGTGGGAGTGTTGCTGCTTGTGGGTTCTGTCAGATTTAATTTTAAAAGGGTTTGTTGTAGTTCATCTGCTGATCTGCTTCTGTAAATTGTACCTTGGTAGTTAAATCTGACTGAAAAGGGGAAGCCCCATTGATACATAATGTTGTGGCGTTGCAGTTCCATTAGTTGGGGTTTCATGGATCGTCTTTTAGTAATAGTAAGTTGGGATAGGTCAGCAAAAATTTGATAATTGTGTCCTTGAAAATTAAGTTCCTTTTTCTCTCTTGCAGCAATTAGTATTTGTTCTTTCGTTCTGTAATAATGAAATTTTGTGATTATATCACGTGGGGGTCCATCTTTCTTTTTGGCTGTGAGGGCTCTGTGTACTCTGTCCAGTTCTAAACGTTCAATAGGGATATCTGGCTTTAGTTCTTGTAATAGAGCAGTAATAGTAGATTGCAGGTCTGTCACAGTTTCAGGTATTCCCCTTATGCGCAAGTTTGAACGTCTGGCTCTATTTTCGTAATCTTCGAGCTTAGTTTGAAGTATTAAATTCTCTTCTTTTAATAGTTCCAATTCTGTTATATTTTCTTGGGTTGTAATTTCAATTTCATCCATTTTTATTTCTAAGGCTGCGGTGCGGTTTCCCAGCTCTCTTATTTCTTTGGTTAGGCTTTTTGTTATTTGGTTATTTTAAAGCCTTATGAAGCATCTTTTCAAATTGTAATAATATTACTGGGGATACTGAGGAGGCTTGTGGAGAAGTTTGTGAGAGGATTTGTTCTGTATCTGACTCAAATGGAGAGTCTTGCTGTGACATTTTCTGTCTGTGAGAGCGCCCTGATGCTGTATCTTGTGAGGTGACTGGAGCTGCTTCAGCTACAGTGAGTGCCTGTGAGCTCTTTGTGAGGTGATTTTTATTTCTGCCACGGTTTCCTCCCAGTACCATATTTCCTGCCCAAACTTTCACAGTTTGTTCCCTGGGGCAAAAAGGTTCAAATGGATACCTTTTGAGCCTGCAGGCTCCGCTTTGTCCTTCTCTTCTCTCCTCAGCGGTGTGGAGCTCTAACAATGCATGTCTGCTCAGCTAGGCTCCGCCTCCTGCCCCCCGCAAACCATAATTTCCAAATTATCGCAGCAAGATGAAGAGAGAAGGAAGGGAGATGCCACCCCTTCTGCCCCTGGCACAGAGCAATCTGTTGCAGTTTATCCTGTCAGAACCCAATTAGTTTTTGAAGGTAATGCTGTTGACAGTAAGTCTCAAATTAAATGGCATGTACCTTTTAGTCCCCAAGATATGAGAGCCATATTAGAGGGATTGGGAGATCCTAGAAAGAATCCAATTGGGTTTGCTAACAAACTTAGCGCTGCACAGGAAGCATATGAGGCTTCTGCTACTGACATTTATCAGCTTCTTATTAAAGCAGTGGGAAGCAACATGTCTGGCTATATACTTAAAGAATGTGGTGTAGACATCAAAAATCTAGGTAAGATGGTCAGTGGACGGGAGGTTTGTGAGAAATTGAAGGAAAAATTGCCCCAAAAATATGGACAAAACAGACATGCAGAATTTATGAATGCTAAGAAGGCAGGAGAAACTGCAAGTCCACCTACACAACTGGTGAAAAAAAGGTTTCTTGATGGTTTAATACCCCAGTTGAAAGAAAAGTTGTTCACCGTAAGGCCTGAGGCAGGCAATATGTCTATTCGAGGCGTCCTGCCTATCCTGTTATCCATAGAAAACAGGATTAACCAAAAAGACAGCTAACCCAAGGTCATGTACATGGGGAAGCAGAGAGGAAGAGGAAGAGGCAAAGGCAATTTCAGAAATTATGGCAATCAGGGACAAATTATATACTACAATTGTAATGGGGAAGGACACATAGCCAAATTCTGCCATCTTCCTGACCATAGACTGGAAAAGAGCTTAGAGGCACCTCATGCTGATCTCAGTTCTCTGCCAAAAGCAGTGGATCAGGCATAGGAAAATGGCATGCCAGTAGCAATCATGTTAAATAGGGGAGGCAATGGTCCCGAGGCCAGAGTAAAAGTATTTTTACAAGAACTCCCCTATCCTGGAGGAGAAACAGAATTAACCTGTTTAATAGATACTGGTGCAAGCCAAAGTGTTTTTAAGATAGAGGACTTACCTCCAGGATTATTATCTACAAATGTTATCTCTGGTGTTGGCCTAACCAGGACCTCTACTGATTTGGTTGAGTCCAAGCCACTTAAACTCAGGCTAGGACAGCAAACAGAAATTGTCACTCATGTGTTAGTTTCAGACACAGTTCCTACCAATATTTTGGGAGCTGACATTTTGAACCAAATTTTAGAAAACATAGACTACACTCCTACAGTAGTCCAAGTGGTCAGTAGTCTGTCAGGAGAAGTTTTAAATTCTGCCTGTGGAGTATTTCCACCTGAATTGAAAGTGATTCCCGCTGAATTATGGGCCACCAGCAAATATGATGTAGGTCTGCTGGATTGCACTCCAGTCATGATAAAAATTAGACCAGGAGCCCATCTCCCACAGATTAAACAGTACCCATTCAGTATTGCTTAGACTGAGGGGATAAAGGATCAAATCACTCAACTGAAATCAGCACGGTTTGTTGTACCAATTAAGTCCCAGGTCAATACACCCCATTCCCAATTGCAAAGAAGCCAGACAAGAAAGGTGGACAGGTGACATAGGGCATGGTGCATGATATGAGAGCCATTAACAATATAATTGAGGCAGATACCCCGAAACCTCCGCACTTTACTAAGTGGAACACCTGCCTCCAGCACCTGCTTTACAGTGATTGATCTTGCAAACGCTTTCTTTTTGGTGCCCCTGCACCCAGATGGCTGGCACCTTTTTTCATTTACCCATGATGCCTAAAAGTTAGCATTGACAAGATTGCCCCAAGACTGTGTGAGTAGCCCCTCTGAATATAATACTGCGTTAAAGCAAGTATTGGACCAATTGTCCCCCTCACACCCAAACACAGTTTTTCTTCAGTACATAGACGATTTGCTTATTTGTTCTGATACAAAGGACATTTGTAGCAGAGAAACAGTAAGCCTGCTCATGTTTCTCTATAACAGTAACAACAAAGTTAGCAAAGATAAGCTACAATACTGCCAAGAGAAAGTGATCTTCCTGGGTCACTGCATTTCACATGGAATCCGTCACCTAACCCCAGATCGAGTTAAAACTCTAAAAAATTTTGAAAAAAATGTACGGCAACTATGTGTCTTCCTGGGGTTAGTGGGATATTGTAGGGACTAAATAATGATATTTGAAGCGCTTCACAATGTGCATGAAAATGAATATATAAGAATAAATATAAATAGTAAAATAAATCCAGCGGTGAGTAAAAATTCCTAAAAAATCCAGCAATCAAAATAGTGTAAAATTATAAAAAATTAGTGACACCAAATGTGTAAAACAATTCACATAAAAAATCCACATAAAAATAAATATATAGGGATGTATTCAGAAGGTTCAATTATACAGGTGTAGAATCCTGATTGGTATAGAGCTTTTGATCACTAGCAAAGCTGTTTAAAAACACTTGCTTAATCAAGGTGCTCATTGACCTTCATAGTAACAATGTGCTTTTTGCTTCTATTCACAACCAATGTGAGAATCATAAACAGGCAGATAAGAGAAAAAAACAATCATTGTGCAATAGTTAGGATACCAAGGTACACAGGCAAACTTCAATCCACTCACGTGTGCCTTATAATGATAAGGCATATGCAGGTTTTACTATAGCAGTCAGCCACCTTTTTCAAGGAAAAAGTCACGTGACTGTGATGTAACGCGTGGGAGGAGCCAAGGACGCTCTGTGCAGATCAGCAGTATCACACAGTGTACTACACTGAATCTGCTCCTGTCTAAGGTGGCTGACTGCTATAGTAAAACCTGCATATGCCTTATCATTATAAGGCACACGTGAGTGGATTGAAGTTTGCCTGTGTACCTTGGTATCCTAGCTATTGCACAATGATTGGTTTTTTCTCTTATCTGCCTGTTTATGATTCTCACATTGGTTGTGAATAGAAGCAAAAAGCACATTGTTACTATGAAGGTCAATGAGCACCTTGATTAAGCAAGTGTTTTTAAACAGCTTTGCTAGTGATCAAAAGCTCTATACCAATCAGGATTCTACACCTGTATAATTGAACCTTCTGAATACATCCCTATATATTTATTTTTATGTGGATTTTTTATGTGAATTTTTTTACACATTTGGTGTCACTAATTTTTTATAATTTTACACTATTTTGATTGCTGGATTTTTTAGGAATTTTTACTCACCGCTGGATTTATTTTACTATTTATATTTATTCTTATATATTCATTTTCATGCACATTGTGAAGCGCTTCAAATATCATTATTTATTCTTTTTACGTGACTCTGAAAACACTCTCTTTTGATAGCAGCCTCACTTGGTTTTATATGTAATTATCAGCTATTTAGCATCACAGCGCTTTGTGTTTTATATATATTGTAGGGACTGGATTCTCGTTGTAGAGACTTTCTCGTTGTTCTGTCATGAAGTCAATGGATTTGCTTCAGGTGTACTCACCCAGCTACATGGAGACAGAGGCCTGTGATGTATGTATCAGCCTCATTAGACCCTTTCATCAAAGGCTCCCCCAGTTGTATGCGAGCCATAGCAGCCTGCATTTTGCTGCTAGACAAAGTAACTGAGCTTGTACTAGATTCTGCTTTGATCCTATATGTGCCACATGCAGTACAGGAAATCATGAATTCAGTTAATACCAGACATGTGTCTGCCAGTAGATTTGACAAGTACCAGTCTGCTCTTTTTGCTCCATTGAATTTAACAATCAAACGATGTGTTACTTTAAATCCGGCTACTCTTCTTCCTATAATTAATGAGGAAGATGCAACAAATGGTACTGATGTAGAACCTGAGAGTTTTTCTCATGATTGTATGGCTCTGATGGAGGTAGAAAGGGCCTCTGTCACACCAGAAAAAGATGAGCCTTTATCAGATTGTGACACACACTTATTCGTAGATGGTTCCAGATTTTACACTGATGATGGTCAGCCACACACACAGGGTTTGCTGTAACCACTACAGACACCATTTTACATCAGGAAGCATTGACACCCCAGATGTCAGCACAGGAAGCAGAGTTATGTGCTGTATTCAAAGCATGTCATCTCCTAGAGAATCAAAGGGGAAACATTTACACTGACAGCAGATATGCACTTGGAATAGCTCACGATTTTGGGCCTATTTGGAAAGCACAGAACTTCCTGACTAGTGCAGGGAAGCACGTGAGACATGCAAAACTCATAGAGCAGCTATTTGAGGCCTTTCAGAAACCCGCAGAAGTTGCCATCTTGAAGGTAAAAGGGCATGCAAGGGGAAATGACATGACAGCCAGAGGAAATGCTTTAGTGGACCAAGCGGCTAAGGATGCTGCCCTTATGGCACTTGGAGTCACACCACTGTAGGGGTCGCCCAGGTAGCGGGGACAGATTCCCCCCATCAAGAGCAGTGGAATGTAGAAACTCTAATTCAGTTGCAGAACCAGGCCCCTGATGAAGAGAAGGATAAGTGGATCAAATGTAATGCTACCCAAAATCAGCAGGGCCTGTGGAGCGCTGACAACAGGTGGTGTCTACCCAGGAATTTTTACCCAGTTTTAGTACAACTGGCACATGGCATCATGACTGCTATTGGATAGCACTTGGATTTAGTGCATTTGCAGCCAGGTTTTGTGCTTCATGTCTCACTTGTGCTCTGTACAATGCAGGGAGGCCTGTCCATGTTCCCCAAAAGCATTCTCCTAAACCAGATTTCCCTTTCCAAAGAATTCAAATAGACTGCATCCAGATGCCCAGATTAGGCACCTATGAGTATGCTTTAGTTTGTGCTGACATGTTCTCAGGTTGGCCCAAGTGCTGGCCGGTAGCTAAAGCAAATTCAAAAACAACAGCAAGGAAAATTTTGATTGAAATAGTTTGTAGATATGGAGTTCCTGAAACTATTGAGAGTGACAGAGGAACCATTACAACATTTTACTGGGGAAGTAATGAAATAGGTAATGGAAGCCCTTCACATACAGCAAGCTTTCCATACACCTTATCATCCACAAAGTAGTGGTAAAGTTGAGAGACTTAATGGAATTTTGAAAAACAAATGTGCAAAAATTAAAGCAGATACAGGAAAAGGATGGGTGGAAGCTTTGCCATTAGCCCTATATTCTGTACGAACTACCCCTAAACAACCACATGGGCTGTCCCCCTATGAGATTTTATTTGGAAGGCCACCCAAAACAGGGCTATATTTTCCCCAACAGTTACAGGCTTCTCACTCTAGTCTGTTAGAATATGTTCAGATTTTGCAAAGAACATTGAATAAAATACATGAAGGTGTTTAAAATCTATCCCCAACCCAGATTCTGTTTCAGGTATTCACAGAATCCAACCAGGTGACTGGGTAGGGGTCAAGCGACACGTCAGAAAGCCGCTAGAACCAAAATTTGATAGACCGCATCTGATGCATTTGAAAACAGGTTCCGCTGTCAAGTTGGAAGGAAAGCCCACCTGGATTCACGCCAGTCACTGCAAGAAAATCCTAAAGTGATGATATCCTTTGAAAAAAATTATGATTATGTTTCTTTTCTTTTTGTTGTTTGTGATAACTGAAACATGGAAAAATAACCCTTTCATCCAAATGTTAAAATTGTATGCAACCCATAGCAATGCTAGTAACTGCTGGGTGTGTTCTCACTTACATCCCCAAACAGGAACAATACCCATGATAGCAATGCCTCTCAACTTCACTGATCTAAACAGGACCAGAATAAATGGCTCATAAGTAGTCTCCACAGATAATTAGCACAGATCAGTAATTTTGATGGTTTCAAAACAGATAAACACTCCACAGATTTGTTTAAACATTACACACCCGTTTAACACTAAATGTACACGGTTGGGCAATTCAGATTGCACCGGAGCAAAAATTACAGTTTATGGAGGAAACTATGGTCAATATTATTATATCCCAGATCCAGAACTAAATAGAACCCTTTATAGTACAAATTGCTCACAGTTCCCAATATGTGAAAATATTGGTTACCTGAGATTCCATGCTATTGCTTCCAGCTTCCAGTCACCTTTAAATCACCTATATCAGCACACAATCAGTGCTTGTGATAGATGTGTTACCTTTGTGTGCTACTGCTTGACCCAGCTGATATCTGCTCTGTATATTTTTTGTATGACCCGGCTAGTTTTGACCCTGCTTGCTCGCTTCTGATTCGGTACCGTTTGGACTCTGATCTACCTATGTATGACCCAGCTTGCCTAGACTATGCTTTGCCTGATTCTACTGTAGTACCTTTATCTGCAGTGGTGAACTTTAAGCACCAGCCAACATCTACCTTCATCTGCAGCAGTGAACTACAAGATCCAGCCAACACCTACCTTCATCTGCAGCGGTGAACTACAAGTCCTAGCTGACCCGCTCTGCTTAGACCTGCTTATGGTATGTGCTCTTGTTATTTGAACTCTTTGCATAATCAGCACACCTGAACCTGAACCTGTTATTTGCACCTAGCCTGACACGGACAAAGGGGGAACATTGTTTTTATGAATCATACTAGGTATCGTAGCCTCCCTGGTGGTATTCCCGAGTGTGGCTCGGGGTTAAAATTCAGTACCATTAGCGGTAACCCCGAGCCACACTCGGGATCGCATTGCAGGATCCTGGGGCGGCTTTACTTACCTTGTCCCCGGGATCCTGCGATGTCACCCGCAGTGTCCGAGGGCTCCGTCCTCCTCCGAAGCCTCTCCGTGCCAGGCTCCGTTCCCTGCGAGCGGCGCGACGCACGGGGGCGGAGCCTGGCGGCAAATTAAAAAAAAAGTAAAAATCATAACACATACAGTACTGTAATCTTACAGATTACAGTACTGTATGAAATGATTTCACATCCCTTTTGTCCCCAGTGCTTTGGCCCATGCCCTGCATGCAGTTTTACATGATATACACTGTTCTTTCTGCCTGGAAACTGGAGATTGTCCATAGCAACCAAAAAGTGTCCCTTTACATCAAAAGTGGCTTTAGACCAGCTAGAAAACAGCGATAGTAAATTAGAACACTTGCAGAATTGAGCGATAGTGAATTGTGGGGAAATTTATTTTATTACTATTTTTTTTTTTTTTTTTTATTATTTATTTTTATTTATTATATTATAATTTATGTTTTTGTGTTTCAAACTTTATCATACCCGGGATATCTACTAGACTCTGGTTTGGACAGATTTAAGTGTGTTATTGTTAAGATTTACAGACCTACAATATAAAACGCCAAATTTCCATGCAAAATAATTGTACCGCTTTCAGCACCTAAAATCCGAAATAATCATACCGCCAGGGAGGTTAAAATGTGCCAACGTATACTAGGCAATAGGGATGAGCTTTGTGTTCGACTCGAACATCGCCTGCTCAGTCGTTCGCCGAATTGCGAACGATATGGGTCGTTCGCGCCAAATTCGAGTAGCGCGTCATGGCCCATAATTCACTGCGGCATAGCAGTGCATTGCTGGCTGATGATTGGCCAAGCATGTACTATGACCTGCATGCTTGGCCAATCACAGTGCTGTCTGTACAGGGTGGCTTTGGCTAATTATCGCTCAGGGGGTTTAGTACACGCCCCACACTATATAAGGCCACCTGCACGGCGGCCCTGTGTAGTGTGTTCCAGCTTTGAGAGAGAGATAGATAGACAGAGAGACAGTGTCATTTGATTTAAGTTAGATAGAGTAGGCAGGTGAGTCAGTTAGCTGCACTTACAGTGTATTGTGTATATATATATATATATATATATATATATATATATATATATATATATATATATATATATATATATATATATATACAT